>NW_024404414.1:0-70000 GCF_905171775.1 Rana temporaria | reverse complement strand
ACATTTAGCTTGTCTTGCAAAACGCTCTCAAACCAAGTTGCTCTCAAACCAAGGTTTTACTGTATTTAAATGTAGAGAGATGGATGGATGCAGGATTATATCACTCTTATGTATCAATCTTTAGAGAGAGATGGATGGATGATTGTATCAATATTTAGTCACCCCCTCCCCCCCCCCCCCCCCCTTTACACTGAACTCATCTTTGCTACATCAACACAATGTCAAAGCATCAGGACGCTGCGATTTCAGGCTCAGATGTCAAAGAAAGTCGCACAAGAAGTCGCCAAAAACATCGCAGGAACTACATTAGGTGTGATTCACCAGTGTGAATGGAGGCTTATAGAGAGAGATGGGGGGGGGGGAGATGGGTGAATGGTTGACTAATTGTATCAATATATATATAGAGAGATTCTCCTGGACTCTCTCCTATATCTTCTTATATATTACCGTATTTATCGGCGTATAACACGCACCCTAGAGGGAAGTTTCAGGAAAAAAACCTTCCACAGCCCCCTGTGTATAACATGCATATAACACGCATTTAACACGCGCATAACACGCGCATAACACGCGCATAACACGCAGGCACAGTATCCTCTCTATTTTTAGGGTAAAAAAGTGAGTGTTATACACCAACAAATACAATATATAAACTCCATCTTTATATTATCATTCACCCCCATTAATGTCCTAGGAGTTCCTCCTTCTTATATCTATCTGTATACCAACATTTATAAATATAGATACCAATACAGATCCCTGCATAGAGGTGCGTTTGGCAGGCAGGGCCACCATCAGGAATTTTACACAGCTTCAGGCATGGGCCCCCTGGAGCAGAGAACCCCGGGGGGTGGGGGTTGATGGTTGAGAAGCGGGGGGGGGGGGCGCCACGAATCGAGAAGCAGGGGGGCTTTGGGTGCTGACAAAAAAAGGGGGATGCCATCCGGGGCACTGGGGACCACTGGGCCCCTTAGAGGTCAGGGGGGCTTTGGGTGCTGACAAAATAAATAAAAATAAATAGATAAATGAAAAAATAAATAAAAATGGGGGATGCCATCCGGGGCACTGGGGACCACTGGGCCCCTTAGAGGTCGGGGGGGGGGGGGCTTTGGGTGCTGACCAAAAAAAAAAGGGGGATGCCATCTGGGCTCCTGGGGACCACCATGCCCCTTAGACGAAAAAAAAAAACAGGGACTGTGCCCAGGACAGCTATCCCCCCCACCCCTTGTCCTGGCCCTGGAAGTAGCTTTTACCTCCACCAAGGAATACGCCAATGTGGGTGTCATTGCAAGTCGTTCTCCTAATATTTTGCAGAAGAAACACATCCATGTCTAGAGACATTCATTTCTGTTATTTTGGGATACTTTATCAGCTTAACTGTGACCCGGACTCTGGCTGTAGACTAGCCGCCTCCACACATTGCACAACAAGACGTTCCAAGGAGAAGAGAGAACAACAGATTGTTCACAACAATTCTCTGCAAAGTCATTCTAGCAAGTCAACCTGCTCCCAACTGCAATTCATATATATATATATATATATGTCGTGGCTTGCAAGTGGTTTACCGGGGTTATGGCTAGGGTTGTCCCGATACCACTTTTTTAGGACTGAGTACAAGTACCGATACTTTTTTTCAAGTAGTCGCCGATACCGAATACCGATACTTTTTTTTAATGTCATGTGACCGTTTTCAAACCACAATACAGACCAAAGATATTTTCTTTAGAATGTGGGACTGTTTTTTAGCATACGGTACTGGAAAACTACATATCATTGAAGGAGTGATCACTGTCAGTGCAGCTCATCGGTGCCAGTGCCCAAAAGTGCAGCTAGCCAGTGCCACCTATCAGTGCAGATCAGTGCCCATTAGTGCATCAGTGCAGGGAGGCAGCTTATTAGTGCATCTCATCAGTGCCACCCAATCAATGCCAGTGCCACCTATCAGTGCCATCCATTTATGAGTGCCATTCAATCAATGCCAGTGCCACCTATCAGTGCCATCCAATGGTGCCATCCAATTTGCGTTCGATGTCACAAAAAAAAAAAAAAAGTATTCTATTTTGGTATCGGGAGTATTTGCGCGAGTACGAGTACTAGCGCAAATACTCGGTATCGGTCCTGATACCGATACTGGTATCGGTATCTGGACAACCCTAGTTATGGCTGGTAGATTTTAGGTATTTTGGGCCAGATTCACCAAAGAGATACGACGGCGTTTCTCCTGATACGCCGTCGTATCCCTGTTTCTATCTATGCGACTGGTTCATAGAATCAGTTACGCATAGATATCCATAAGATCCGACAGGTGTAATTGTTTTACACTGTCGGATCTTAGGATGCAATACCGCGGCCACCGCTGGGGGGAGTTTGCGTCGTAAACCAGCGTCGGGTATGCAAATTAGGAGTTACGGCGATCCAAGACAGATTTTCGTGTTCACTACGTCGCTGCTAGTCTAATTTCCCGTCGCAAAAATGATGTCAAATCACAACGGGAATTGCGAAACGGAGCATGCGCAGTAGGTCCGGCGCGGGAGCGCGCCTAATTTAAATGGCACACGCCCATTTGAATTGGCCTGCCTTGCGGCGGAGGCTGCCAGCGTAGTTTTCATCGCAAGTGCTTTGTGAATCAGGCACTTGCGATGAAAACTTGCGGCGGTGTAACGTATCTACGATACGTTACGCCGCCTCAGTTCTATGTGAATCTGGCCCTTTGTTTTTTCAGGAGGGAACTGGCTTTCTCATGATAGAATTCTGAGCGGCTAATTAGCAGCTGGATCCTTTTCAGAAGCAACAGGAGGGATCATTAGCAGCCCCCCCCCCCCCCCTCACTGGTGTTTCTCAGAAATATATATATGTATAGAGAGAGATATAGATACATTGCAAAAAATAATACAACCCTCCTAAAGCCACATTCGTATGGGATTGTTTGTGGAAAAATTAAGATATATAATAATTATAAATATATATAAAATTTGAATAATTAAAAATGTTAAATAAATATATATATATATAATTATAATTATATATATATATATATATATATATATATATATATATATATATATATATATATATATATATATGTGTGTGTGTGTGTGTATATATATATATATATATATATATATATATATATATATATATGTGTGTGTGTGTGTGTATATATATATATTAGAATAATTAGAAATGTATCATATATAAAGAACAAAATATATATATTGACTATAAATATATTATACAGTAACCAGAAATACAGTATATTGAAAAGAAAATAATACATCTATTTTGCTTCGTCAGGACATGCTTGGGGATGACGAAAGAAAAATAGCGAAACGCGTTGAGTCACAGGGGCTCACTGCTGTCCATTTGGTGTCAACCTTTTGTTCACATCATAGTTTTATGTATTTTTGTGTTTAATGTATGTTTTTTAACTCTGTCTATACTTGATCTGTTTGTGAACGATTTGTTGTTAATAAAAAAAATATTTTTTTATTATACTCTCAACCATCTTGCCTACAAAGTCCGACCTAGAGCCTTTGGGCCAGATTCACAGAAGAAGTACGCCGGAGTATCAGCAGATTACTTTCAAATTTGCCGCGTCGTATCTTAATTTGTAATTCACAAACAAGATACAACGGCATCTGACTAAGATCCTAAAGGCGTACGGCTTTGTTCGCCCTCGGATCTTAGGATGCAATACTTCGGCCGCCGCTGGGCGGAGTTTGCGTCGTTTTCTAGCGTCGGGTATGCAAATTAGCTTTTACGGCGATCCACGAAGGTACGCGCGTTCGTTACGTGGTCGCTAGTCTTTTTTTCCCGTCGCAAAATTACGCCTGCTTTTTCATGGCTTGATTGAAGACCAGCCATGTTAAAGTATGGCCGTCGTTCCCGCGTCGAATTCCTAATTTTTTTTTTTGCGTAAGTCGTCCGGGTATACGAAAGTACGTTACGCACGTCGCCATTCAAAACATTACGTCGGGCGACATAATTTCGCGCAAAGCACGGCGGGAAATTTCAAAACGGAGCACACGCAGTACGTTCGGCGCGGGAACGTGCCTAATTTAAATGGTCCCCGCCCCATTTGAATTAGGTGGACTTGCGCCAGTCGGCTTTACGTTACTCCGCCGCAAGTTTGCACTCAAGTGCTTTGTGAATCAAGCACTTACGAGGAAAACTTGCGGCGGAATAACGTAAAGGACATACGTTACGCCGCCGTAATTCTTTCTGAATCTGGCCCTTTGACTCTTCATTTTTCCCCAAATTCAAAAAGATATAGATACATATATATATATATATATATATATATATATATATATATATATATATATATATATATGTGTATAAAATATATATTTATTTAACATTTTTAATTATTCAAATTTTATATATATTTATGATTATTATATCTTAATTTTTCCACAAACTCAATCCCATACGAATGTGGCTTTAAGAGTAGGAATGTGGCTTTAGGCTAGATAGATATAGATGTATTTTTTTTTTCAATATACTGTATTTCTGGTTACTGTATAATATATTTATAGTCAAAATATATATTTTTCTTTATATATGATACATCTCTAATTATTCTAATATATATATATGTATTTAACATTTTAAATTAAACTAATCTAATATGTATTTATGATCATTATATATGTTTACTAATATATATTTATGATTTTCATGTGGCATATGTATTATTGATACATATGAATTTCATGAATACATCATATAATAAGTTTATAATTAATCTTATATTTTATCTTTATTAAAAAAAGGAATATTCCTGCTTAGTATTATAATAATTTTAGAATAAATATATATATATATATTTTCCCCTTTTTTTTGTAATTTTTTCCAACATTGCACTGGGCACATTATCACCTCCAGCTGGGGGGGGGGGGGGGGGGTTGGTTTAATTGTCTATCTTTTTTTTAGAATGTGTGAAATCTTGGAGTGGTGAACGGTCCCACATAGAACTATTAAATGGGAAGATTCTGGTGTCAGACACACAATATGACATAAAAGATAATAAAAAATTAAAATTATATGACCTGGGGGGGTCACCTGTAGTACTGGAGGTTGCATTCCGATTGCTCTTTGTTGGGCGTTCAATAATGAGGATCCTGCTTTTTTTTTTTCAATTATATCGAGTTTTCCCCCCCAAAGCACTTATCAAAATAGTTTTTTGGGCAGCCATATTGGGTATGCTCCATAGACTATCATACTAAGGCCAGTTATAGACAGCGTGGGAGAAAAGTCTCACATGCAAACTCCATGCACATAGTGTCCTGGCTGGGGGAGGGGGGGGGGGGCTTGAACCAAGAACCCCAGTGCTGCAAGCCAGAATCGCCAGCTACTGAGTCACTGTGCTTCTCTACCTGCCCTTTGTTGGCTTCGTAGCTGACTCTCACTTTTACCGTATTATTTGGGCTTGTTGGAGTCCCACGTGATTTCAGAAACTCTGGGACTCCTTTTATACCCCTTGTGGTCTCCTGTCTGGGAGTTTTTGCCTTGCGGTATGACTGAGTGAAGTCCCCGTTTGAAGGAATTAGGGGGCCCCAAGCAAAATGGACATGGTGCCCCCCCCCCGCACACACAGCGCAGAACCACACCAAGCAGAAAACCAACAGCCGGGTGGATGGAAGGGGTGATGGTGGGGCAAGATGAATCACTAGTTCCCCAGCATAGCAAGAAATATAACAGAGGGCTCCATATGGTGTAGATCAACCAATGAATTTTATTTATAAAAATATCTTACAAATCGGTGTAAATATAGCCAATAAAAGTGATCACAAAATGGTAAAATATGAATAAAAGCAATGTGGGAAGCATAAAGATGCCAACATCTTTATACTTCCCACATTGCTTTTATTTATATTTTACCATTTTACCATTTTGTGATCACTTTTACTCGCCCCCCCCCCCCCATGTTTTGTTCTATTCTCACCTCCCCTTCTTACCTGTAGCGTGGCCGAGCTCCTCTTCCTCCTGTCAGTCAGGTGTCCTGCCGTATTTTCGGAGACTCGGCGTCGCGCATGCGCAGTACAAGGGGGGTCCTTATCCCCCGGGCAGAACTTATTCGCCAGAACACCGGCCGGGTCCCTGCGCTACAGGAGATTCAGTTTTCTGTTCCCGGCCGGACTGAAAGGATGTGAGCACTCAGTGTGCACTTCCTGTCAGTCCGGTCGGGGACAGGACACTGAATTTCCTGTACCGCGCGGTACTCGGCCGGACTGACAGGAGCTCGACCACGCTACAGACTGGAAAGGGGAAGTTGGGGGCCCCAGGCCAGCTCGGGGCCCCAAGCAATTGTTTGCTTTGCCTGTCCTGTAGCGACGGGCCTGTCCCTAATATATATGGAGATTATATATATATATACACACCCCATATACACTTTATCACCAAAAGTATTGTGATGCCTGCCTTTACACCCACATGATCTTTAACCACTTAAGCCCCGAGCCTCTTCCTGAGATTTGTTGTTTACAAATGTTAAAAAAAAATATTTTGCTACAAAATTACTTAGAACCCCCAAACATTATAGTTTTTTTCTCTAACACCCTAGAGAATAAAATGGCGGTTGTTGCAATACTTTCTGTCACACCGTATTTGCCCAGCGGTCTTTTTTTAAAAAAAAATACACTTTTTTTTTATTAAAAAATAAGACAGTAGTAACGTTAGCCCATTTTTTTTTTTTTTATATCGTGAAAGATGATGTTACGCAGAGTAAATTGATACCCACCATGCTTCAAAATTGCGTCCGCTCGTGGAATGGGGGCAAACTTTTAAACTTAAAAATCTCCATAGGCGACGTTTAAAAAACTCTACAGGTTGCATGTTTTGAGTGACAGAGGAGGACTGGAGCTAGAATTATCGCTCTCGCTTTACCGATCGCGGCGATACCTCACATGTGTGGTTTGTACACCATTTTCATATGCAGGCGCTGCTCACGTATGTGTTCGCTTCTGCGTGTGAGCTCGGCAGGACGGGGCGCTTTTCTTATTTATTTAACTTTTTTTTTCTTTTGACAAAAATTGGGTCACATTGGGCCAGATTCACATAGAACTGCGGCGGCGTAACGTATCGTAGATACGTTACACCGCCGCAAGTTTTCATCACAAGTGCCTGATTCACAAAGCACTTGTGATGAAAACTACGCCGGCGGCCTCCGGCGCAAGGCGGGCCAATTTAAATGGGCGTGTGTTCCCCGCCGGACCTACTGCGCATGCTCCGTTTCCTAACTCCCGCCGTGCTATGCGCGGCGTGACGTAATTTTTTCGAACGGCGACGCGCATATCGTACTTCCGTATTCCCGGACGTGTTACGCAAACGACGTTAAATTTTAAATTTCGACGCAGGAATGACGGCCATACTTTAGACAGCAATACGATTGCTGAGTAAAGTTAGGGCAGGTCAAATAACGACTAAAATTGCGACGGGAAACTTGACTACGGACGACGTAGCGAACGCGAAAATCCGTTGGGGATTCGCCGTAACTGCTAATTTGCATACCCGACGCTGGTTTACGACGCAAACTCCCCCCAGCGGCGGCCGCGGTATTGCATCCTAAGATCCGACAGTGTAAAACAATTACACCTGTCGGATCTTAGGGATATCTATGCGTAACTGATTCTATGAATCAGCCGCATAGATACTCTGAGAGATACGACGGCGTATCTCTTTGGTGAATCTGGCCCTTTATTCCTATTACAAGGAATGTAAACCTCCCTTTTTTAAACTTTTTTAAAACTGGCAGAACGTAAAAAAAAAAAAAATAAAATGCATAAAAGGAATTTTTTTGTATTCATTTTCCGTTTCTTCATGTTGTAGTGTATGATGATATAATGATTGGGATTGGCTGGTTTTCTATACAATATCATCGTTTTTTTAGCTGTGATATTAGAATTGGAGAGAAATCAGTTTGTTGCACTTTATGATTCAATGTAACATTTTCCTCTCTTTGGCTGTTTTTTTGTTTTTTTTGTATCGATGTGTAAAAGAAACAAATGAGTAATTGTGAAAATGACTAATCCCGACCAGTAGGGGGAGGGGTGACCGGATTGTGGCTTCTCACATCTCTCACTATGAAGGGATAGGAAAAAATATTTTTGAGAAATGCAGATGTCGGGTAAAACTCTCCCACGCGGGCCCAGAACGCTGACTGGGGACCCATCCCCCCCCCCCCCACATTGAAATATGACACAGCAGCTGCTGACTGTGCGGAATCGTGCTTCCGCCATCACTGCACCCGATATTATAGGACAGTCATAGGGGGTCTCAGACTTTATCTTGTATACAAATATAATGCGAATGACTGTAATCAGAGGGGGAGATGATAAACACCGCCAAGGCCGGTGCTACCACTAGGCAAACTAGATGGGCGCTGGTGAGGCTGCATTTGATGGGTGCTGGTGAGGCTGCATTTGATGGGCGCTGGTGAGGCTGCATTTGATGGGTGCTGGTGAGGCTGCATTTGATGGGTGCTGGTGAGGCTGCATTTGATGGGCGCTGGTGAGGCTGCATTTGATGGGCGCTGGTGAGGCTGCATTTGATGGGCGCTGGTGAGGCTGCATTTGATGGGCTCTGGTGAGGCTGCATTTGATGGGCTCTGGTGAGGCTGCATTTGATGGGCGTTGGTGAGGCTGCATTGATGGGCGCTGGTGAGGCTGCATTTGATGGGCGCTGGTGAGGCTGCATTTGATGGGCTCTGGTGAGGCTGCATTTGATGGGCGCTGGTGAGGCTGCATTTTATGGGCGCTGGCGAGGCTGCAATTGATAGGCTCTGGTGAGGCCGCATTTGATGGGCGCTGGTGAGGCTGCATTTGATGGGCTCTGGTGAGGCTGCATTTGATGGGCTCTGGTGAGGCTGCATTTGATGGGTGCTGGTGAGGCTGCATTTGATGGGTGCTGGTGAGGCTGCATTTGATGGGCGCTGGTGAGGCTGCATTTTATGGGCGCTGGCGAGGCTGCAATTGATAGGCTCTGGTGAGGCCGCATTTGATGGGCTCTGGTGAGGCCGCATTTGATGGGCTCTGGTGAGGCTGCATTTGATGCTCTCTGGTGAGGCTGCATTTGATGGGCTCTGGCGAGGCTGCATTTGATGGGCGCTGGTGAGACTGCATTTGATGGGCTCTGGTGAGGCTGCATTTGATGGGCGCTGGTGAGGCTGCATTTGATGGGCACTGGTTTGGCTGCATTGATGCGCGCTGGTGAGGCTGCAATTGATGGGCTCTGGTGAGGCTGCATTTGATGGGCTCTGGTGAGGCTGCATTTGATGGGCGCTGGTGAGGCTGCATTTGATGGGCACTGGTTTGGCTGCATTGATGCGCGCTGGTGAGGCTGCAATTGATGGGCTCTGGTGAGGCTGCATTTGATGGGCGCTGGTGAGGCTACATTTGATGGGCGCTGGTGAGGCTGCATTTGATGGGTGCTGGTGAAGCTACATTTGAGGGGCATTGGTGAGGCTGCATTGATAGGCGCTGGTGAGGCTGCATTTGGTGGGCGCTGGTGAGGCTGCATTTGGTGGGCGCTGGTGAGGCTGCATTGATGGGTGCTGGTGAGGCTGCATTTGGTGGGCGCTGGTGAGGCTGCATTTTATAAACATTGGTGAGGCTGCATTTGATGGGCGCTTTATTAAAAAGGTGGGGGTATACATAGGCCGGGCAAAGGGGGTGGAGCCATGGGGGCAGCAAAATTCAGTTTTGCCTAGGGTGTCAAAAATCCTCGCACCAGCCCTGAACACCGCATACCGAAAAGGCTGAACTCACCGTAGGGGCGCGGCGCTCGCCGTGGAATGTTGGGATCTGCATTGTTTCCGTGAATTGTTCGGTGATAACGATTCTCAGGCCATTCTGAGGGTAGGAGTGCCAAAACCGCGTGAGCAGCTATGCAAAACAAACAGATCAACACAAAAAGCTGCCGGCGCTCCCCACACTTCCTAAATATGTGATAATACAAAAATATAAATCCGATAATATTTGACCCTCCCAGAGAAGATGGCCGCCATATTAAGTGCTCAATACAATCTACAACCCTCAATAAAGTGCTCTAAACTCCGCATGGATTCCTAATCGCATACAGTGAATAAAAAATAATGAATAAAATAAATAAATAATAATAATAAAAAATAAAAATGCAATTACTAAAACAAAATCCTTATAAAAAAACAATCAATTGGCGGTCAATAGTCCAATCTATAGCGACTGAACAATATAATAGTCCAATAATATGGTGAATAGCGACAGATGCTGAGAACCCGAAATCTTCACTCTGATCCACCTCTGTGCATACAGAAAATCAATCCTTGTGCTGCCCTCCACCGGGTGTGCCCTTGTGCTGCCCCTCCACCGGATGTGCCCTTGTGCTGCCCTCCACCGGGTGTGCCCTTGTGCTGCTCTCCACCGGATGTGCCCTTGTGCTGCCCCTCCACCGGATGTGCCCTTGTGCTGCCCCTCCACCGGATGTGCCCTTGTGCTGCCCCTCCACCGGGTGTGCCCTTGTGCTGCCCTCCACCGGGTGTGCCCTTGTGCTGCCCTCCACCGGGTGTGCCCTTGTGCTGCCCTCCCGTGGATGTGCCCTTGTGCTGCCCTCCCGTGGATGTGCCCTTGTGCTGCCCCTCCACCGGATGTGCCCTTGTGCTGCCCCTCCACCGTGTGTGCCCTTGTGCTGCCCCTCCACCGGGTGTGCCTTTGTGCTGCCCTCCACCGGGTGTGCCCTTGTGCTGCCCTCCCATGGATGTGCCCTTGTGCTGCCCTCCCCCGGATGTGCCCTTGTGCTGCCCTCCACCGGATGTGCCCTTGTGCTGCCCTCCACCGGATGTGCCCTTGTGCTGCCCTCCCCCGGATGTGCCCTTGTGCTGCCCTCCACCGGATGTGCTCTTGTGCTGCCCGCCACCGGATGTGCCCTTGTGCTGCCCTCCACTGTATGTGCCCTTGTGCTGCCCTCCACCAGATGTGCCCTTGTGCTGCCCCTCCACCAGATGTGCCCTTGTGCTGCCCCTCCACCAGATGTGCCCTTGTGCTGCCCTCCCCCGGATGTGCCCTTGTGCTGCCCTTCCGTGGATGTGCCCTTGTGCTGCCCGCCAACGGATGTGCCCTTGTGCTGCCCTCCCCCGGATGTGCCCTTGTGCTGCCCTCCACCGGATGTGCCCTTGTGCTGCCCGCCAACGGATGGGCCCTTGTGCTGCCCGCCACCGGATGTGTCCTTGTGCTACCCTCCACCGGATGTGCCCTTATGCTGCCCTCCACCGGATGTGCCCTTTTGCTGCCCTCCACCGGATGTGCCCTTGTGCTGCCCTCCACCGGGTGTGCCCTTGTGCTGCTCTCCCCCGGATGTGCCCTTGTGCTGCCCTACCCCGGATGTGCCCTTGTGCTGCCCTCCACCGGATGTGCCCTTGTGCTGCCCTCCCCCGGATGTGCCCTTGTGCTGCCCTCCCCAGGATGTGCCCTTGTGCTGCCCTCCCCAGGATGTGCCCTTGTGCTGCCCTCCCCAGGATGTGCCCTTGTGCTTCCCTCTCCCGGATGTGCCCTTGTGCTGCCCTCCACTGGATGTGCCCTTGTGCTGCCCTCCACCGGATGTGCCCTTGTGCTTCCCTCTCCCGGATGTGCCCTTGTGCTGCCCTCTCCCGGATGTGCCCTTGTGCTGCCCTCCACTGGATGTGCCCTTGTGCTTCCCTCTCCCGGATGTGCCCTTGTGCTGCCCTCCACTGGATGTGCCCTTGTGGTGCCCTCCACTGGATGTGCCCTTGTGCTGCCCACCACCAGATGGGCCCTTGTGCTGCCCTCCACCGGATGGGCCCTTGTGCTGCCCTCCACCGGATGGGCCATTATGCTGCCCTCCACCGGATGGGCCATTATGCTGCCCTCCACCGGATGGGCCCTCACCTTAAGGCTTTTGCCGCGTACACACGATTGGAAATTCCGACAACAAAACCGTGGATTTATTCCCCGACAGTATGTTGGTTTAAACTTGTGTTGCATACACACAGTCACACAAATGTTGTCGGAAATTCCGAGCGTCCAGAACGCGGTGACATACAACACGTATGACGAGCCGAGATCAACAAAATTCAATAGGCAGTTCGGCTCTGCTGCTTGATTCTGAGCATGCGTGTTTTTTTACGCATGCAGACGATCAGAATTACCAACAAGAACTTTTCTTGTCGGAAAATTTGAGAAGCTGCCCTCCAATTTTTGCTGTTGGAAAATTCCAACAGCAAATGTCCGATGGGGCCTACAAAGGCCGGAATTTCTGACAAAAAGCTCACATCGAACTTGTTGTCGGAATTTCCGATCGTGTGTAAAGTGATTGTAAAGGCTTTTTTTTTTTTAAATAACAAACAGATCATGCCTCCACTGTGCAGCTCGTCCTCTTGTGGGGTCCCTCGGCGGCTCTCGTGGCTCCTCCCCACATCAGGTAACCCCCTAGGAGAAGCGCTCTCCCGGGGGATTAACTTGCGGGCGCGCTCCCAAGTCCAGCATTTGCGTCCCTTGACACGAATGCTGGACTCGGCCCCACCCCCCAGCACCCGCTTCATTGGATTTGATTGACAGCAGTGGGAGCCAATGGCCGTGGCGCTGCTATCAATCTATCCAATCAAGAGCCGAGACCCCGTGGAGAGAGGGACAGCGCGCCCTCGCCGAGGGAAATACGGGGCACGGTAAGTAAAACGAGGGGCTGGGGGGCCGGTCACTGCTAAGTGTTTTTTCACCTTAATGCATAGGGTTGAAAGGGAGTCCTTAGGGTAAGGCAGCTAAGGAACCACAGTGTAGGGCAGCAAGGGTACCATCAATGTAGGGCAGCAAGGGTACCATCAATGTAGGGCAGCAAGGGTACCATCAATGTAGGGCAGCAAGGGTACCATCAATGTAGGGCAGCAAGGGTACCATCAATGTAGGGCAGCAAGGGTACCATCAATGTAGGGCAGCAAGGGTACCATTAATGTAGGCAGCAAGGGTACCATCAATGTAGGGCAGCAAGGGTACCATCAATGTAGGGCAGCACGAGGGCCATCAGTGTAGGCAGCAAGGGGTAATTCAATGTAGGTCTGCTGGGGGCTCACAGTGTAGGACAGCTAGGGGGTCCTCAGTGTAGATAGCAAGGGGTCCTCAGTGTAGAACTGCAAGAGCACTCTCAATGTAGGGCAGTTAGAGTGCCCTCAGTGTATAGCAGTTAGGAATCCCTCAGTGTAGACAGCAAGGGGGACCTCAGGGAAGGACTGCAAGGTGGCCCTTATGGTAGGACAGCAAGAGTGTATAACAGTTAAGGGGCCCTTAAGGTAGAGCAGCCAGAGGGCCTTCAGCATAGGGAAGCAAGGGGGTCCTCAGTGTAGGTAGCAAGAGACCCTGAGAATAGTGTAGAAAGAGGGCCCTCAGCATAAGGCAGCTAAGGAACCTTCACTATATGGCAGCTAGAGGACCCTCAGTGTAGGGCAGCAAGGAGGCCCTCAGAGTAGGGCAACCAGGGGCCACTCAGTGTAGGTAGGGTGACCACATTTCCAAACTACCATTCAGGGACACCCCCCCTTCCCAAAAATCAGCTTGTGCTGTAACGAATCACAGCACAGTGATTGGACACAAGAGGTGGGATTTATGATTTCTCCAATCACAAGCAGGGGGCGGGGATTGTGCTTCTCCAGGCTTTCCCAGCCAGGACAAGTACTGTCAGTGAGTAAAGTGGTGATGTGGCGGCCTTTTTTGGGGGCATCAGATTGGCTTGGGGGGGTGGCTGTGTCAGTTTCATTCCGGGACACTGTATTGTCCTGGAATGAATGTGCCCGGGACAGACCTGAAAAATGCGGGACTGTCCCGGGCAATCCGGGACACGTGGTCACCCTAAGTGTAGGGCAGTCGGGGGCCACCAAGTGTAGGGCAGAAAGAGGACCTTTAGTGATGGCAGCAAGGAGGTCCTCAGTGTAGAGCAGCAAGGAGGTCCTCAGTGTAGAGCAGCAAGGGGGCCACTCAGTGTAGGGCAACCAGGGCAGGGAGATCGCCTTTAGTGATGGAACCAAGGATGTCCTCAGAGTAAGGCAACCAGGGGCCACCCAGTGTAGAGCAGCAAGGGGGCCCTCAGTGTAGGGCAACCAGGGGCCACTCAATGTAAGGCAACCAGGGCAGGGAGATCGCCTTTAGTGATGGAACCAAGGACGTCCTCAGAGTAAGGAAACCAGGGGCCACTCAGTGTAGGGCAGAAAAAGGGCCTTTAGTGATGGCAGCAAGGAGGTCCTCAGTGTAGAGCAGCAAGGGGGCCCTCAGTGTAGAGCAGCAAGGGGGCCCTCAGTGTAGGGCAGCAAGGAGGCCCTCAGTGTAGAGCAGCAAGGGGGCCCTCAGTGTAGGGCAGCAAGGAGGCCCTCAGTGTAGAGCAGCAAGGGGGCCCTCAGTGTAGGGCAGCAAGGAGACCCTCAATATAGGGAAGCCAGGGGCCACTCAGTGTAGGGCAGAAAAAGGGCCTTTAGTGATGGCAGCAAGGAGGCCCTCAGTGTAGAGCAGCAAGGAGGCCCTCAGTGTTGAGCAGCAAGGAGGCCCTCAGTGTAGGGCAGCAAGGAGGCCCTCAGTGTAGAGCAGCAAGGAGGTCCTCAGTGTAGGGCAGCAAGGAGGCCCTCAGTGTAGAGCAGCAAGGAGGCCCTCAGTGTAGGGCAGCAAGGGGGCCCTCAGTGTAGGGCAGCAAGGAGGCCCTCAGTGTAGAGCAGCAAGGAGGCCCTCAGTGTAGGGCAGCAAGGGGGCCCTCAGTGTAGAGCAGCAAGGAGGCCCTCAGTGTAGAGCAGCAAGGAGGCCCTCAGTGTAGGGCAGCAAGGGGGCCCTCAGTGTAGAGCAGCAAGGAGGCCCTCAGTGTAGGGCAGCAAGGAGGCCCTCAGTGTAGGGCAGCAAGGAGGCCCTCAGTGTAGAGCAGCAAGGAGGCCCTCAGTGTAGGGCAGCAAGGAGGCCCTCAGTGTAGAGCAGCAAGGAGGCCCTCAGTGTAGAGCAGCAAGGAGGCCCTCAGTGTAGAGCAGCAAGGGGGCCCTCAGTGTAGAGCAGCAAGGAGGCCCTCAGTGTAGGGCAGCAAGGAGGCCCTCAGTGTAGGGCAGCAAGGAGGCCCTCAGTGTAGGGCAGCAAGGAGGCCCTCAGTGTAGGGCAGCAAGGAGGCCCTCAGTGTAGAGCAGCAAGGAGGCCCTCAGTGTAGAGCAGCAAGGAGGCCCTCAGTGTAGAGCAGCAAGGAGGCCCTCAGTGTAGAGCAGCAAGGAGGCCCTCAGTGTAGAGCAGCAAGGAGGCCCTCAATATAGGGAAGCCAGGGGCCACTCAGTGTAGGGCAGAAAAAGGGCCTTTAGTGATGGCAGCAAGGAGACCCTCAGTGTAGGGCAGCCAGGGGCCACCCAGTGTAGGACAGAAAGAGGGTCTTTAGTATTATGATTCTGCCCATAGCTGTGGCGCAGTACGATGATCTGCAGGAGCCGGAGCTCAGAGCTCCCTCCGGTTTTCTGCAGCTCAGACAGTCCGCGTTTCTCACAGATAGAAGGGCTCTGCGGTCTCTGTGGTTTTTCGCAGAGTTTGCATAGAAGGTGAGGAGGTGGGTGAGGACGCTGCCGGCGTTGAGGTTGGAAAGCGGCGCCTCTGCTCAGCGCAGTCTTCCTGTTCTGCAGATAAAATGTATGACATTTGTTTCCATCCGAGCCGAGTCTTCACCCCTCCCCCACCCCATCACCACCATCCTCCGCACAGAGCAGAACACAATTCGCTCCGCAATCCATAACACATATCTAAGAACAAAAGCGTCATATATTGAAGCTCACCGGTCCTCAGATGTGATGGCTGCATTCACTTTCTTTTAAGCTTTCTTTCCCTTTTTTTTCACCCCGGCGATCCTGCCAGTAACACACTTCCTGTCCTGTCCTGTCGAAATTCAACCACATTTTTGGTTATTTGGAAATTGGGATGTGTCCGAAGAAAAAATCCCAATAACAATTGTAACAAATGTAAACATATCCTCCGAAATAACTAAACAAGATTCGTCCGAAATAATCGATTTCAAATTCCAATCGGAAAATAATTTTAATTCAACTTTTCCAAATTCATTCGAATCGACAGATTTGGAAAATTGGAATCAAATTGGAAAACAAAATAAACGAAATTAATTTAAATTTTTTTTAAAGGAATTTACCTAAACAAAAGTGAATCGAAGAGAAACAAAACAATTGTTTTCATTCTGCACATGTCCAGTGTGCAGACCACGCATGCTCCTCCAGAAAGCAATATCTAGAAATGATCATTGTGCCTAAAAAATAGCACTTCACTTCCTGTGCCTAGGCACTCCTGATATCAGCTCACTTCCTGTGCCAAGGCACTCCTGATATTAGGTCACTTCCTGTGCCAAGGCACTCCTGATATCAGGTCACTTCCTGTTCCAAGGCACTCCTTATATCAGGTCACTTCCTGTTCCAAGGCACTCCTGATATCAGGAGTGCCTAGGCACTCCTGATATCAGGTCACTTCCTGTGCCAAGGCACTCCTTATATCAGGTCACTTCCTGTGCCAAGGCACTCCTGATATCAGGTCACTTCCTGTTCCAAGGCACTCCTGAGATCAGGTCACTTCCTGTGCCTAGGCACTCCTGGATATAGAGAGGTGGATATAGAGAGGTGCTCCCCTCCTGGATATAGGACCCATGGTTTTCGGACCCACATGTCTTCAGGCCCACATGTCTTCAGATCCAAGGTTTTCAGACCCACTGTCTTCGGATCCACAGTCTTCGGACCCACATGTCTTCGGACCCATGGTCTTCGGACCCACATGTCTTCAGACCCACGGTCTTCGGACCCACATGCCTTCGGACCCACAGTCTTCGGACCCACATGTCTTCGGATCCACGGTCCTCGGACCCATATATCTTCGGACCCGGCGGGGTAATTGAGGGGGAAGATCCTTCCTGGATATAGAGAGGTGGATATAGAGAGGTGCTTCCCTCCTGGATATAGGACCCATGGTTTTCGGACCCACATGTCTTCAGATCCACGGTCTTCGGATCCACGGTCTTCGGACCCACGGTCTTCGGACCCACGGTCTTCGGATCCACGGTCTTCCGATCCACGGTCTTCGGGCCCACATGTTTTCGGATCCACGGTCTTCGGACCCACGGTCTTCGGACCCACATGTCTTCGGATCCACGGTCTTCAGACCCACATGTCTTCGGATCCACGGTCTTCGGACCCACATGTCTTCGGATCCACGGTCTTCGGACCCACGGTTTTCGGACCCATATGTCTTCGGACCCGGCGGGGTAATTGAGGGGGAAGATCCCTGAGGTTGCCCGCGTCACCCGGATCAAAAAACTGGAATCAATCCAGCGGATCCGGAGGGACAGGGGCGAGCTCATCTGTCCACCGAATGTCATGGGGTGTGCATGCTAGAGTACTGCACGCCTGTCCCCTGATCCATCTGTCCTCACTCTGGGTTTTTGGACCCACAGTCTTCGGACCCACAGTCTTCGGACCCACATGTCTTCGGACCCACATGTCTTCAGACCCACGGTCTTCGGACCCACAGTCTTCAGTTCCATGGTCTTCGGACCCACGGTCTTCGGACCCACATGTCTTTGGGCCCACATGTCTTCTGACCCACGGTCTTCGGACCCACATGTCTTCGGACCCACAGTCTTCGGACCCACATGTCTTCGGACCCACATGTCTTCGGACCCACATGTCTTCGGACCCACATGTCTTCAGACCCACGGTCTTCGGACCCACAGTCTTCAGTTCCATGGTCTTCGGACCCACGGTCTTCGGACCCACATGTCTTTGGGCCCACATGTCTTCTGACCCACGGTCTTCGGACCCACATGTCTTCGGACCCATTGTCTTCAGACCCACATGTCTTCGGACCCACATGTCTTCGGACCCACAGTCTTCGGACCCACGATCTTTAGACCCGCGGTCTTCGGACCCACATGTCTTTGGACCCATGGTCTTCGGACCCACATGTCTTCGAACCCACAGTCTTCGGACCCAAGATCTTTAGACCCACGGTCTTCAGACCCACATGTCTTCTGACCCACGGTCTTCAGACCCACGTGTCTTTGGACCCACATGTCTTCAAACCCACATGTGTTTGGAGCCACAGTCTTCGGACCCACAGTCTTCGGACCCACGGTCTTCGGACCCACATGTCTTCGGACCCTTGGTCTTTGGACCCACATGTCTTTGGACCCACAGTCTTGGGACCCACAGTCTTTGGACCCGCGGTCTTCGGACCCACATGTCTTCGGACCCTTGGTCTTTGGACCCACATGTCATCAGACCCACATGTCTTCGGACCCTTGGTCTTCGGACCCACATGTCTTTGGACTCACAGTGAGGACAGATGGATCAGGGGACAGGTGTGCAGGACTCTAGCCCGCACACCCCACGGCATTGGTTCCATTTTCATTGCGAAACCCTCGTTAACCGCGTTACTCACTGTATACCGGTATGTCTCGGAATAACATGACGCTCGTATATAAATGGAGTTATATGCCATCTATGAAATGTTATCACTCATTCATAGTATTTTGTAGTCGTTTTGAGGAAGTCTCTGCCCAGGGTTGGTAAATAAAACATTTTTCAGTCATCTATATTCTGGGGGTGGGGCCTCTGTGGTAGGATATTTGTTTCACGCCTACCCCGACCCTCAATACAAAAGTGTGAAAGTTTTTTCCGTGGGACACCATTTGCAAGCTAAAATTCTCCCCCCCCAAAAAAAAATTCTTCTCCCTTCCAGTAATCCTGCCAGCTTGTAGGTCGGCACCAGTGGCAAGAAAAGGGGGGACAGCAGGGGTGGCTGCCCCGGGCACTGTGGTATCATGTGAGCAATGGCGGCTGGTGCTCCATCAGTCGGGGGGTGTCAGACACACCTGACCACAGACCCCCATCACTCGAGCCTGCCACACCAAACTAACCCCCCCTGTCGCTCGAGCCCGCCACCGCACACCATTGACAACACTGCCAACCCCCCCTCCCCAGTTGCAGGCTTACCCCCTCAGCCCTGCGCTTACCCCAGTGCAGTGGCGGCTTTCCCCCCCCTCCGTCTCCTCCTTGTCTCGGCCATCACTTCTCCTCCCAAACCAATCAGGTCTTAGGACAGGGGGGGGGGGGTCTTAGGACTTTTGGCCAATGGGGTCTCAGAAACCCGCTTCCTGTATGGCCGGTAGGAGAAACAGGAAGACATTGGCAAAAAAATGTCTTCCCTATTGTCACACTGATTCTTCTCTTGACCAATCAGGAAGTGGGGTCCTGAGAAGGAGAAAAAAAGGAGAAACTACCCTATTGGCCGAGGGAGGAGGAGGAGGGAAGTGCTGCCCGGGGTAAGTGTTGCGGGTGACCGGCTGACCGGGGGGGGCTGTGCACTGTTTGCACTTCTCCCCAATAAAATATGCCAGTGGCAACCACTGCCATTGACCCACACTGATTTCGTTTTAGACATGTGCAATTTGTTTAGTTCCAAATTCATTTTTAAAGAATTTTAACACATTTTTTAATTCCGAAATTTACAAATTTTCAATTGTTTAAATTTCTGCATTTTCGGATTTCTTGGATTTCCGAATTTCTTTCTTTTCGTAATTACGAATTTCTGAATTTTCGGAAATTTGAAAATTTCGGAAATTTGAAAATTTCGGAAATTTGAAAATTTCGGAAATTTGAAAATTTTGGAAATTTGAAACACGAAAATTAAAAAATTGGAAATTCGAAAACCCGAAAATCGGATACTTAAATATTCAGAATTAAAAAATTTGGAAATTCAAAATCGGAAATTCGAAAATTCAGAGTTTGAAAATTTTTGAATTTTCAAATTTCTGAATTTTTAAATTTCCGAAATTCAAATTTTACATTCTTGAATTTTCAAATTTCCGATTTTTGAATTTCTGAAATTGTCAAATGTTTTAAATTTTAGAATTTCTGAAATTTTCAAATTCGGAAATTCAAAAAAGCCGAAAATGCAGAAATTTAAACATTCGGAGATTTCGGAATTAGGGAATTTACGAAAAGAGCTAAAAAACGAATAAAAAGAAAACGAAAATGAACAAATTCTTCAGCAGTGCACATGTCTAGTTCTTTTATTCCTTTTGGGGTGAATAGGATGAGAGATGAACTTGTAGATAACACTGGCCCAGATTCAGTAAGAATTGCGCATAAATTACGGAGGCACAAGGCAACGATTTTGCCCTGCGCCCCCGGCAAATTTGCGCCGCTGCCCACGATTCACGGAGCAGTAGCAAAATTGCCCGGCATAAGCGCGCGCAATTTAAATGATCCCGCAGGGGGCGGGAATCATTTAAATTAGGTGCGTTCCCGCACCGATCGTAAAGCGCATGCGCCGTCGGGAAACTTTCCCGACGTGCATTGCGGCAAATGACGTCGCAAGGACGTCATTTGCTTCAAAGTGAACGTGAATGGCGTCCAGCGCCATTCACGAATCACTTACGCAAACGACGTGAAATTCAAATTTCACGACGCGGGAACGGCGGGTATACTTTAGCATTGGCTGCCCCTAATATTAGAAGAGGCAGCCTTACGCTAAAGACGCCGTACGGAAACTCCGTAACTTGCGTACGCAGGGCTCGCGCAACATTGTGAATCGGTGTTAGTATGCAATTTGCATACTATACACAGATCACAATGGGAGCGCCCCCTAGCGGCCATCGCAAGAATGCAGCCTAAAATCTGCGTGGCATAAGAGCCTTATGCCACGCAGATTTTAGGCTGTAGTCGGCGTTACGTTGTTCCAGAATCAGGAGCATTCGTAACGCCGGCGCAAGCAAGCAATTGCGCTGCGTAACTATGGTTACGCAGGCGCAATTGCTCTCTGAATCCAGGCCACTAATAATAACGCAGCCATCATATTCCACCCAATTATCTCTGATTTCCCCCAATAGGAGCAGCTGTGGGGACCATGAGCCAGAATGCTTACTCTCTGGATACCTCGGTGCAGCTCGACGTTTCAGGCGAATGCAACTTATTGACAAGTGACGCTGTGGAGTGGAAAAAGGACAACAAACGTCTACAGAAGAAAACGAGTTCTCGCCAAACAGAGCTGGATCCCAACTGTAACTGCAAAATTCTATCCAACGGAAGTCTGTATCTCCAACGCCTGGAGAAGGAGGGAGAAATGACGTACGTCGTAGATGTGCATGACAGTATTGGGAAGCACAAGTGTACTAAGTCGGTGACCGTGATTGGGCAATGTGAGTGACACCCAATTATGTTATACCACAGAGGGGCGCTCCTCCTCAAGACCAGCTCAGATTTTACTGGAATGTCATCTGTAATATACTCATAACATAACTACATACACCACACATCTCCCTCTATAGAAGGGTCTGGAAAGGTTTTAAACATGGGGCTCTTCAGGCATGGGGGGGAGTAAAAATGCCCCATATGAGTGTCCCATCATTGGTGTCAGTGGGAGGAATAGTGTCCCATCATTGGTGTCAGTGGGAGGAATAGTGTCCCATTATTGGTGTCAGTGGGAGGAATAGTGTCCCATCATTGGTGTCAGTGGGAGGAATAGTGTCCCATCATTGGTGTCAGTGGGAGGAATAGTGTCCCATCATTGGTGTCAGTGGGAGGAATAGTGTCCCATCATTGGTGTCAGTGAGAGGAATAGTGTCCCATCATTGGTGTCAGTGGGAGGAATAGTGTCCCATCATTGGTGTCAGTGGGAGGAATAGTGTCCCATCATTGGTGTCAGTGGGAGGAATAGTGTCCCATCATTGGTGTCAGTGGGAGGAATAGTGTCCCATCATTGGTGTCAGTGGGAGGAATAGTGTCCCATCATTGGTGTCAGTGGGGGGAATAGTGTCCCATCATTGGCATTAGTGGGAGGAATAGTGTCCCATCATTGGTGTAGGTACTGGTCATGGTATGGGTGGGGTGGGTCCTGTAGGTACTGGTCATGGTATGGGTGGGGTGGGTCCTGTATGTACTGGTCATGGTGTGGGTGGGGTGGGTCCTGTAGGTACTGGTCTTGGTGTGGGTGGGGTGGGTCCTGTAGGTACTGGTCTTGGTATGGGTGGGGTGGGTCCTGTAGGTACTGGTCATGGTATGGGTGGCGTGGGTCCTGTAGGTACTGGTCTTGGTATGGGTGGGGTGGGTCCTGTAGGTACTGGTCATGGTATCGGTGGGGTGGGTTCTGTAGGTACTGGTCATGGTATGGGTGGGGTGGGTGCTGTAGGTACTGGTCATGGTATGGGTGGGGTGGGTCCTGTAGGTACGGGTCATGGTATGGGTGGGGTGGGTCCTGTAGGTACTGGTCTTGGTATGGGTGAGGTGGGTCCTGTAGGTACTGGTCATGGTATGGGTGGGGTGGGTTCTGTAGGTACGGGTCTTGGTGTGGGTGGGGTGGGTCCTGTAGGTACTGGTCTTGGTATGGGTGGGGTGGGTCCTGTAGGTACTGGTCATGGTATGGGTGGGGTGGGTCCTGTATGTACTGGTCATGGTGTGGGTGGGGTGGGTCCTGTAGGTACTGGTCTTGGTGTGGGTGGGGTGGGTCCTGTAGGTACTGGTCTTGGTATGGGTGGGGTGGGTCCTGTAGGTACTGGTCATGGTATGGGTGGCGTGGGTCCTGTAGGTACTGGTCTTGGTATGGGTGGGGTGGGTCCTGTAGGTACTGGTCATGGTATCGGTGGGGTGGGTTCTGTAGGTACTGGTCATGGTATGGGTGGGGTGGGTGCTGTAGGTACTGGTCATGGTATGGGTGGGGTGGGTCCTGTAGGTACGGGTCATGGTATGGGTGGGGTGGGTCCTGTAGGTACGGGTCATGGTATGGGTGGGGTGGGTCCTGTAGGTACTGGTCTTGGTATGGGTGAGGTGGGTCCTGTAGGTACTGGTCATGGTATGGGTGGGGTGGGTTCTGTAGGTACGGGTCTTGGTGTGGGTGGGGTGGGTCCTGTAGGTACTGGTCTTGGTATGGGTGGGGTGGGTCCTGTAGGTACTGGTCATGGTATGGGTGGGGTGGGTCCTGTATGTACTGGTCATGGTATGGGTGGGGTGGGTCCTGTAGGTACGGGTCATGGTATGGGTGGGGTGGGTCCTGTAGGTACTGGTCTTGGTATGGGTGAGGTGGGTCCTGTAGGTACTGGTCTTGGTATGGGTGGGGTGGGTGCTGTGGGTACTGGTCATGGTATGGGTGGGGTGGGTCCTGTAGGTACTGGTCATGGTATGGGTGGGGTGGGTCCTGTAGGTACTGGTCTTGGTATGGGTGAGGTGGGTCCTGTAGGTACTGGTCTTGGTATGGGTGGGGTGGGTGCTGTGGGTACTGGTCATGGTATGGGTGGGGTGGGTCCTGTAGGTACTGGTCTTGGTATGGGTGAGGTGGCTCCTGTAGGTACTGGTCTTGGTGTGGGTGGGGTGGGTGCTGTGGGTGATGAGTTTCGGGCACATAATAATAATGATAATACATTACAGATAATATCTTCTCTTGTGTTGCAGATCCTGTGGACACTCCATTCATGAACTTCACATGTCACGATAGGAAGAAGATAGAAGTGTTTTGTTTTATCCCTCGGGGGACGGAGCCGGAATTATATCTGAAGCAGGGAGGAGCTACACCGAGGAATGGGAAATCCCTGAGCCAAAATTTTACCCTTAAACCAGATGCAAATTTCACTTGTACTGCCAAAAACAAAATCAGCGAAACATCTCACACCCTAACACCCAACTGTGATAAGGGTGAGTCAGCGATTTGTTACATTGTTTCCATGGAATAAATATCACTAATCAGCTTCCAGAAGAATTGTAAAATTGTCATTGTTTTGGCTCCATTGACATTTGACGTTTCAGGATCTCGAGTAGAATCACTGCGAACGCAAAACGCACTGCAATCGCAATATGCGCGGTCAGGTGCCATTCAATTACAAGGGTTTTGCTGCAAATATCGTACAAAAATCGCACAACAGTCGTGGCAAACCACATCACATGCCCAATAGAAGCTCCTTTTTGGGCGACAAGCTTTCGTGCCTTGCGGTTTGCTAGGACTGCGATGCGATGTGTTGCGGCAAGATGCCAAATGTCATTGGAGCCTCAGACATACATGACTTTCACACGGCTCCATCGCAAGAACAAGATGCAATTTTTGCCGTGTTTCTGTAAAAAGAATGTGTGACTCCAAAAAATGCACCAAAAAAATTCAACTTTTGCCACATTTTCCTCTCATTTTCATAGGGAGGCGGGGTTTTGCATTGTTTTTTTTTTATTTTTTTTTTTTACAGTACCCAAAATGCAGCTTGAAGTAGACATGTGCACTGCCAAAAAATGTGTTTGTTTTTGGTACAATGGCCCAGATTCAAGAAGCAATTGCGCCCGTGTAACCATAAGCTACACGGCGCAATTGCTTACTTGCTCCGGTGTAACGAGTGCTCCTGATTCAGGAACCTCGTTACACCGACTGCAGCCTAAAATCTGCGCGGCATAAGGCACTTATGCCTCGCAGATTTTAGGCTGCATTCTTGTGCTTGCCGCTAGGGAGCGCTCCCATTGTGATCAGCGTGTAGTATGCAAATTGCATACTACCAACTGATTCACAAACTTGCGCGGGCCCCCGCGCAAGCCAGGTACGGAGTTTCCGTACGGCAACTTTAGCGCAAGGCTGCCCCTTCTAATAGTAGGGGCAGCCAATGCTAAAGTATAGCCGCCGCTCCCGCGACGTGAAATTTGAATTTCACGTCGTTTGCGTAAGTGCTTCGTGAATGGCGCTGGACGCCATTCACGTTCACTTTGAAGCAAATGACGTCCTTGCGACGTCATTTGCCGCAATGCACGTCGGGAAAGTTTCCCGACGGAGCATGCGCTGTACGCTCGGCGCGGGAGCGCGCCTAATTTAAATGATTCCCGCCCCCGGCGGGATCATTTAACTTGCGCGCGCTTACGCTGGGCAAATTTGCCGGCGCGCCCTCGCAATTCACGGAGCTACTGCTCCGTGAATCGAGGGCAGCGCAAAATATTTGCGGGGGCGCAGGGCAAAATCGTTGCCCTGCTCCCCCGCAAATATCGCGCAATTCTACTTGAATCTGGGCCATTGTTTTTTTGCATTTTTCCAAAATACGGATAGTCGTTAAATTCAAAAATTCGAAAGTTCTAAAATTCTAAAATTCGGGAATTCGGAAATTCGGAAATTAGAACATTCAGAAATTCAGGAATTCGTAAATTCAAAATTTCAGCAATTCTGAATTCGAAAATTCTGGATTCGGGAGTTTGGAAATTCGTAAATTAAAAAATTCGGAAATTCGGAAAATCAGAAATTCGGAAATTTGAAAATCCAAATCGAATTCTGAATTTTCGAAGTTCTGAATTCACTGTAACGGCTACCCAAGTAGTGGGAGGGTATCAGCCGTTGGAGACGTCCTTTTCCCTGGCAAGTTGCGGTATGCAAGTACCGCCGGTATATCCCCATCCACGAGATCCAGAGAGTACACAGCACACTTTTATACAGAATTTGGAACATCCCACCCCCTTGCTATCAGAATAATTAACATGAGCCAATTATCTATCATTTAGCCTGACGAGGTGGCTAGGCGTCTCGTCTGCAATTCCCCACACATACAATGAACTTCAATCACATTCTAAAAGTCATTTAGTGGAGGTAATTATCTCCTAGAGACGTCCCGTCTCTGACAACAGCTATTAACCTGCAGAACACAATAACAAGGTATTTCACAAGCCGGCTCCACTTAGCATTTCAATAGCCTGAGCTAAGCATTGAAGGGTCATTGTCCTATTGACCTAGTCAGGACAAAATTAACCACTTGTAATGTGTCCAGTATCTTCTGCAATGAACTGTCAGTAATGTCCCATCTTCTGAAATACATAGTTCCGTTACACTGCTCCCCCTTTGTGGAACACTCCGGCAGACACGGATTGATCCTTTTCGGGTCAACTTGGGGATGTCCGGTCCGCTGTTAGGCTAAAAGTTCAGTTTGCTTGAACAGTCCGTCGGCATTCCCATTGGCTTACCAGGTCGGTAGCTGATGGTGAAGGTGAATAATGGAATTCAGTTCTGGAACAGTCACTTGCTTTGCTCTCTCAATGGCTCCCAAAACCTGTTGCTGATGCTCTTGGGACAGATACGGCACCACCTGGATGCAAATCCCATTTAATCTTTTGACAATTTCCGCCTGTTTGTGCATTTCAATGTTCAAGCCACGGGACATCTCATAATACATGACATAGTGTCGTTGCATCTCTGATTTCTCACTGGCCAACTTGTCACATTCCCATTTTAGACTGTGATATTGTGCCGGATCTACAGTACATGTCGGGGAAGGTAGTCTTACCCGGGTCTCAGCAGCAAGCGAGTTGGTTCCAGCAACGCGGGTGGTCACGGGACAAGCAGTAGCAGGTGTAGGTAAATACGCCGAAGTCAGAGGGCCAATGTCGTTGCCCAGCACCACCTCGGCAGGTAGGTTGTCCATGATACCAACTGTGGTCTTTCCTGACCCGACTCCCCAGTCTAAGTGCACCCGGGCGGTGGGTACGCGAAATACAGCACCCCCTGCGACCCGGACGGCAACTGTGCGAGTTCTCTGGCTTTACCAGATGTTTTTGAATCAAAGTGATAGTAGTCCCGGTATCTCTTAGGCCTTGTGCTACTTGTCCATTCACCCGTACCTCCTGACGGTGATGCTGACGGTTATCTGGAGAGGCAGCTTGTATTGGGTCTGCCTCATACAAAATTCACAGACATTCCTCAGGGCCCACCTCGGTCTCTAGGCAGTGGGCCGCAGAGGGACGTGATGGAGTGACCTCTGTGTTGGGTGTTGTGCGTCTCCAGTTGTTATTGGTAGCTCTCAAAGGGCAATAACGAGCAATATGTCCCGTGTCGCTGCAGTGATGGCACGTCACCCTAGACGAATCACGGAGATAGTTGTTAGGCCCCTGAGGACTTGGTGGTCCTGGTGGGACTGGGGCCCGAAACTCTGGGCGTGGGGTGACGGTTGGAGTACGCGGTTCTACCTTCTGAGCCAGCCGCATAGTACCCTGGCTTACTTTCCTTGTCTCCGCGTACTCATCTGCTAGCCGAGCCACCTCGTTTAAGTTAGCGGGACGGCGATCTCGTACCCAGTCTTGTATGTCTGCGGTCAGGTCTTGGAAGAAATGTTCCATTAGGAACAGCTGCAATACTTCCTCCCCGGTGTTGGCCTTGCACCCTTGGACCCAAAGGGATGCCACCCTTTGTAACTAGTTGGCCCATTCCATGTGGGAGTCCACAGCCTTCTTATTGGGCTCCCGGAAGCGACGGCGTTAGGCTTCTGGAGTTACGGCGTATCGGGTTAGCAGCGCCTTTTTAACTTGCTGATATTGTAAAATATCCTCTGGAGCAAGAGCCCGAAAGGCTTCATTGGCTTTGCCTGACAATTTCCCCGACAAAATAGTGA
This sequence comes from Rana temporaria, assembly GCF_905171775.1. Lineage (NCBI taxonomy): Eukaryota > Metazoa > Chordata > Amphibia > Anura > Ranidae > Rana > Rana temporaria. Next base: position 42,631 of record NW_024404414.1, on the reverse strand, counting down.
CCCATTGGTCTGGTGGTACCTGGTGTAGTGAGCACTGCCTCTCAAAATCCGCCAAATATCCATCGATTTCCTCCTCACTTTCTACAAAAGCTTTAAATGCAGTGAACGGTATTTTCTTTCCTGTAGCCGCGGGTGGGGGGGGGTAGGAACTGCAGGTGTAATGGGCTGTCTCGCTCTTACCAGTTCCAGTTCTTGTCCCCTCTTCGTTTGTATCTCCTGCCTTGCTTCCCGGAACAGCTGGTTTATTAGTTCCACGGACGTTTCTGGATACAAGGATAATCTCCGCTGTACAATCCCAGTAATTACATCTTCCTCGCTGACCGGTGCAAGGGGCTCCGTTCCTTCCATGGATCCATCCATTTCGTCCAGCTCCAGCAGGTCAGCTATCAGCTCCCTCCGTGGTCTGTTGCTGGCACTCCTACCACGACTCTCCAATAAATCTTTTAGTGTGGGTCTTTTCAGCCTGGCGTACTGAGACTGCAATCAGCACTTGCTCTTTGGATAAAAGGACCATCCCACCGCTGCCAACTAATGTAACGGCTACCCAAGTAGTGGGAGGGTATCAGTCGTTGGAGACATCGTTTTCCCTGGATAGTTGCAATATGTAAGTACCGCCGGTATATATTCTAATACACGAGATCCAGAGAGAGAGTCAGGGTCAGCTGTAAAATAGCAGAATAGCAATCCAAATGAATGCCTTTTCAGGAACGAGACAAGGCTATGTTTTGAAGGGTCAAGTAGACTCTTTATTTTCAAGTACATAGCACACTTTTATACAGACTTTGGAACATCCCACCCCCTTGCCATCAGAATAATTAACATGAGCCAAGTATCTATCATTTAGCCTGACGAGGTGGCTAGGCGTCTCGTCTGCAATTCCCCACACATATAATGAACTTCAATCACATTCTAAAAGTCATTTAGTGGAGGTAATTATCTCCTAGAGACGTCCCGTCTCCGACAACAGCTATTAACCTGCAGAACACAATAACAAGGTATTTCACAAGCCGGCTCCACTTAGCATTTCAATAGCCTGAGCTAAGCATTGAAGGGTCATTGTCCTATTGACCTAGTCAGGACAAAATAAACCACTTGTAATGTGTCCAGTATCTTCTGCAATGAACTGTCAGTAATGTCCCATCTTCTGAAATACATAGTTCCGTTACATTCACTAATTTGGAATTTTTCGAATTTCTGATTTTCTAATCTCCGATTTTCGCATTTTAAACATTTTGAATTTGGTGGGCACTGATAGGCGACACTGATTCGCACTGATGAGGAGGAATTAATAAGGCTGCACTGATAGGAATTACTGATAGGTGACACTGATGAAGAGGCACTGGTGGGCACTGATTGGCAACACTGGTGGGCACTGATTGGCAACACTGGTGGGCACTGATTGACAACACTGGTGGCCACTGATTGAGACTGTCCTGATTATCAGTGGAGATGTCCCTTTTACATCGGTTATCGCCTCTCCTCTCCTCTCCTCATGCTGTTCAGCATCAGGAAAGGAAAGCCAATAACCGACTTCTGTTTACATCGTGATCAGCTGTGATTGGATACATGTGGTAAAGAGTCACTGATTGGCTCTTCACCTCAATCTGTGATAGGCAATGTCTGGAGGACACTGTGACTGTAGCCACAGGCGTAGCTAGAACCATCAGGGCCCCAGTGCAAATAACAACGGAGGGCCCCCCTTTCCTCCTAGCCCAGTGGCGGAATGCCAGGGCCCAGTTGCAAGTGTCAGCTTTGCAACCCTGGTAGTCCCACCACCGGTGTCAGTATATATTTTTTTATTATTCTTTCTTACATTTTTTATTTATTATTTTACAATTGTATTTCTTATTATTATTTTAGGACCCCTGTTGGGCTATAAAAATGACATTCTGTATTTACCAGCCTCTTCCCCACTCTCCATACTGAAAGCATGCCCTGCTGCTGCTGGAGGGGGGGTAGCCGGCACCACTGCAGGGGAATGAGGGGGGTCAGAGATGCACACAGAGGCCCGGGGGCAGCAGAAGCTGGATTGGAGTGGCGGTGGGACTGTCATTTACTAGAACTGATCCCTTCCATTTTCCTCCTGCAGCCGCTGAATGCATGCGGGAGCGAGGGGGGAGGAGCAGGCTTTCAGTGGCTGCAAGAGGAAAATCAAGGGGATTGGTTCCTCTATATCCCTCCCCCATCGCCCCTCCTATCCAGGTGTACAGGAGATCTGCACGAGCCCCCTGGAGCATGGGATTGGGTTGTAATTGTGACCCTTGTGACCCCCGTAGCTACGCCCCTGCATTTGGCTATCACACTTTCATGTTATTATAAACCTGCCTTGTCCACAGATGTAAAAGGGGGTGAAAGGGGTTCACAGGCCACCACAGGCCACTAGTAAGTACTCGCTATAAATACGTGCGCAGTATAGACCGCGGCAACCAGTGATGAAGGTTATTTGAGGTGTACGATCTGGAATGAGATCTGTAGGGGGGGGAGGGGGGTATTTATAACGAACTGTCTGAGCCCCCGAAACACGTTGTCAATCTTTGTCATTTGACTTTTTCCAGAAGAAGGATGGAACTGGTACCTGTACCTGGCTGTGGGCGCGGGAGGCGTGGCTTTCATCATCTTCATCGCCCTCATCATATACAGCGTGAGATCCTGCCGGAGGCCAGGTGAGCGCCATCTTTGTATTTCATGGGATCCGGTGCCGGCTACATGGAAAAGTCACATGACCGCAGGTGGCCATAGACACAAAGATCCGCCATCCAACCAGATTGGGGCTTTTCCCCCGAGGTGATCTCACACACCTTACAATCATGGGAAAGATTAGTCACTAAATGACTTGGCATGACCAACCCCCTAACAATGTGATGTACACCCCCCTCCCCCCCCCCGGCACACATAGACCCTCATAGTACATAGCAGAGGGGGCATGGAGGTCCAATAGTGAATGGCGGAGAGCCAGGACCAGTACAGAGTATGGCGGGGGAGGGGGCAGCAGGTCCTGGAGATGAGAATTCTCATACAGAACAAATACAAAGCATCCTGTACACCGAGACCGCAGTCTACTTCCTGTGTCACCGCGTGTCACCCCCTCACAGTATACAGATAGGAGGACCTGTCCCTCCCCCGCCTCCACCCCACTCTTCTTCATCCCTCTCTTCTCATCACTCCGTCACTATCTCTCCTCCTCCTCTCTCTATTATCTACTATCTCTCCTCTCCTCTCCCTCTCTCATTTCTCCTCTCTCCTCTCTCTTCCTATCCTCTCTTTCTCACCTCTTCTCTCCCTCTCTCTCCTTTCCTTTCCCCTTTCTTTCTCTCCTCTCCCTCTCTCTTCCTTTGACCTCTCCTTTCCTCTGCCCTCTCTTTTCCTCTCTCCTTTCCTCTCCTTTCCCTCTCTCTCTTCCTTTCTCTTCTCTTCACCTCTCTCTCTTTCTCTCGTCTCCTCTCCTCTCTCTTCCTCTCTCTCTTTCTCACTTCTTCTCTTTATCCTTTCCTCTCCCCTCCCTCTCTCCTCTCCTCTCTCTCACTCTTCCTTTGTTCTCTCCTCTCTCTCTCTCTCTTCATTTCTTCTCCCCCCTCTCTCTTTCTCTCCTCGCCTCTCTTTCTTGTCTCTTCTCTCCCTCTCTCCTTTCCTCTCCCATTTCCCTCTGTCTCTCCTCTCCCTCTCTCTTCCTTTGTCCTCTTCTTTCACCTGTCCTCTCCTTTCCTCTCTCCTCTCTCTCTTTCTCTCGTCTCCTCTCCTCTCTCTTCCTCTCTCTCTCTTTCTCACCTCTTTTCTTTCTCCTTTCCTCTCCCCTCCATCTCTTCCTTTCTCTTTTTCTCCCCTCCCTCTCTCCTCCCTTCTCCTCTCCTTTTTCCTCTCCTCTCTCCTCTCTCTCACTCTTCCTTTGTTCTCTCCTCTCCCTCTCTCTTACTTTCTTCTCTCCCCTCTCTCTTTCTCTCCTCTCCTCTCTTTCTCATCTCTTCTCTCCCTCTATCATTCTCTCCTCTCCTCTCTTTCTCTTCTCTCCCTCTCTCCTTTCCTCTCCCCTTTCCCTCTTTCTCTCCTCTCCCTCTCTCTTCCTTTGTCCTCTTCTTTCATCTGTCCTCTCCTTTCCTCTCCTTTCTCTCTTTCTCTCTCTCTCTCTCTTTCCTTTCCTCTTCCCTCCCTCTCTTCTCTCCTCTCCTTTCTCTCTTTCTTACCTCTTCTCTCCTCTCTCTCCTTCTCCCTTCTTTTCTCCTCTCCTCTCCCTTTTCTTGCCTCTTTTCTCTTCTCTCTTCTTTTCTTTTCTCCTCTCCTCTCCTCCTTATATGTACTCCATAGTAAACACCCAATTCCACCAATTATGATATTTAAAGGGCCAGTCCACCCAAGACAAACCCCCGGGCTGCATTGCCAGCCCTCCTCCCACATCCCACTCCCTGTATCTCTCAGCATTCACTTTACATTATGGAGATTTCAGCGGCAGAAGTGAGACTGTTTTGGTATCACAAGTGATCTATGACAGCAGACCGACCCACCAGAACTGGCGGCTTTAGGTGGAGTGCTCCTTTAAGTGCCTTTGATTTACACATATAAAGTGACCGCCCCCTTTTGTGTCTCCGCAGATGAAGAGACGATGTACAACAATCGCCGGCAAATCATACAAGAGCGCCATCTGCCACAACCTCCGGTCCAGGCCAGCGCCCCTCCCCCAAGTGTCGCCACCACCGATGAAATAGACTACATCAATTCCCAGAAGCCCCACAGACAGGGGGCGCCAGAGACCGCCCCGGAGGGCAAGAAAGGGCGACGGACCAGGCCGAGACCCCCGGAGCCCCCAAATGTGCAGTCTGAGAACCTTCCGCTGCATCACCAGGGTGCGGCGCCACAACAGACGAGGCCAGCTCTGCCGGGAAACCACCCCAACGACACCGCGCCGAGACCGACACCGCGCACCAAGTCCAAACCGCCCCGGCAGAACCGGAAGAGCCACTAGATGGAAGCCGGGGTAAGAAATGGTGTAGGGCAGCCTGGCAACATTGCCGGGGATACAAATATGTGGGAAAAAACATCAGGGAGGTCCCCCCCCCAATCCGAACCAGGCCCTTTGTGTCTGGTATGGATTTTGAGGGGAACCCCGAAATCTACACCAGACTCTTATCTGAGCACACAGCCTGGCAGGCCAGGAAAAGGGGCGTGGCGAGCAAATGCCCGCCTCCTGAACCATACCACGCCACGTGCCCTCAACATGGGGGGTGCTTTGCGGCAAAGCATGGGGACAAAGGCCTCTTCCCCACAACCCTGGGCAGTGGTTGTGTGGGTCTGGGGGCCAGCGGGGGAGGCTGGAAGCCACCTTTAACACATAGTATGTCTGCAGTCTCTGACCATCTCCTGTATCATGCCTGCAGTCTCTGATCATCTCCTGTACTATGTCTGCAGTCTCTGATCATATCCTGTATTATGTCTGCAGTCTCTGACCATCTCTTGTATCATGTCTGCAGTCTCTGATCATCTCCTGTATTATGTCTGCAGTCTCTGACCATCTCCTGTATTATGTCTGCAGTCTCTGATCATCTCCTGTATCATGCCTGCAGTCTCTGATCATCTCCTGTATCATGTCTGCAGTCTCTGACCATCTCCTGTACTATGTCTGCAGTCTCTGATCATCTCCTGTATTATGTCTGCAGTCTCTGACCATCTCCTGTAGTATGTCTGCAGTCTCTGATCATCTCCAGTATCATGTCTGCAGTCTCTGATGATCTCCTGTACTATGTCTGCAGTCTCTGATCATCTCCTGTATTATGTCTGCAGTCTCTGATCATCTCCTGTACAATGTCTGCAGTCTCTGATCATCTCCTGTACTGTGTCTGCAGTCTCTGATCATCTCCTGTACTATGTCTGCAGTCTCTGATCATCTCCTGTATTATGTCTGCAGTCTCTGACCATCTCCTGTAGTATGTCTGCAGTCTCTGATCATCTCCAGTATCATGTCTGCAGTCTCTGATCATCTCCTGTACTATGTCTGCAGTCTCTGATCATCTCCTGTATTATGTCTGCAGTCTCTGATCATCTCCTGTACAATGTCTGCAGTCTCTGATCATCTCCTGTACTGTGTCTGCAGTCTCTGATCATCCCCTGTACTATGCCTGCAGTCTCTGATCATCTCCTGTATTATGTCTGCAGTCTCTGATCATCTCCTGTATTATGTCTGCAGTCTCTGACCATCTCCTGTATTATGTCTGCAGTCTCTGATCATCTCCTGTATTATGTCTGCAGTCTCTGATCATCTCCTGTATTATGTCTGCAGTCTCTGATCATCTCCTGTACTATGTCTGCAGTCTCTGATCATCTCCTGTATCATGTCTGCAGTATCTGATCATCTCCTGTATTATGTCTGCAGTCTCTGATCATCTCCTGTATCATGTCTGCAGTCTCTGACCATCTCCTGTATTATGTCTGCAGTCTCTGATCATCTCCTGTACTATGTCTGCAGTCTCTGATCATCTCCTGTATCATGTCTGCAGTCTCTGATCATCTCCTGTACTATGTCTGCAGTCTCTGACCATCTCCTGTATCATGTCTGCAGTCTCTGATCATCTCCTGTACTATGTCTGCAGTCTCTGACCATCTCCTGTACTATGTCTGCAGTCTCTGATCATCTCCTGTATCATGTCTGCAGTCTCTGATCATCTCCTGTATCATGTCTGCAGTCTCTGACCATCTCCTGTACTATGTCTGCAGTCTCTGACCATCTCCTGTATTATGTCCGCAGTCTCTGATCATCTCCTGTATTATGTCTGCAGTCTCTGACCATCTCCTGTACTATGTCTGCAGTCTCTGACCATCTCCTGTACTATGTCTGCAGTCTCTGATCATCTCCTGTACTATGTCTGCAGTCTCTGATCATCTCCTGTATTATGTCTGCAGTCTCTGACCATCTCCTGTATCATGTCTGCAGTCTCTGATCATCTCCTGTATTATGTCTGCAGTCTCTGATCATCTCCTGTACTATGTCTGCAGTCTCTGACCATCTCCTGTATCATGTCTGCAGTCTCTGATCATCTCCTGTATTATGTCTGCAGTCTCTGACCATCTCCTGTATCATGTCTGCAGTCTCTGATCATCTCCTGTATTATGTCTGCAGTCTCTGACCATCTCCTGTATCATGTCTGCAGTCTCTGATCATCTCATGTATTATGTCTGCAGTCTCTGATCATCTCCTGTACTATGTCTGCAGTCTCTGATCATCTCCTGTATTATGTCTGCAGTCTCTGATCATCTCCTGTATCATGTCTGCAGTCTCTGATCATCCCCTGTATTATGTCTGCAGTCTCTGATCATCTCCTGTATTATGTCTGCAGTCTCTGACCATCTCCTGTACTATGTATGCAGTCTCTGACCGTCTCCTGTACTATGTCTGAAGTCTCTGACCGTCTCCTGTACTATGTCTGCAGTCTCTGACCATCTCCTGTGCTATGTATGCAGTCTCTGACCCTCTCCTGTACCATGTCTGCCGTCTCTGACCCTCTCCTGTATTATGTCTGCAGTCTCTAATCATCTCCTGTATCATGTCTGCAGTCTCTGACCCTCTCCTGTATCATGTCTGCAGTCTCTGACCCTCTCCTGTATTATGTCTGCAGTCTCTAATCATCTCCTGTATCATGTCTGCAGTCTCTGATCATCTCCTGTATCATGTCTGCAGTCTCTGACCATCTCCTGTATCATGTCTGCAGTCTCTGATCATCTCCTGTATCATGTGTGCAGTCTCTGACCCTCTCCTGTATTATGTCTGCAGTCTCTAATCATCTCCTGTATCATGTCTGCAGTCTCTGATCATCTCCTGTATCATGTCTGCAGTCTCTGACCATCTCCTGTATCATGTCTGCAGTCTCTGACCCTCTCCTGTATTATGTCTGCAGTCTCTAATCATCTCCTGTATCATGTCTGCAGTCTCTGATCATCTCCTGTATCATGTCTGCAGTCTCTGACCATCTCCTGTATCATGTCTGCAGTCTCTGATCATCTCCTGTATCATGTGTGCAGTCTCTGACCCTCTCCTGTATTATGTCTGCAGTCTCTAATCATCTCCTGTATCATGTCTGCAGTCTCTGATCATCTCCTGTATCATGTCTGCAGTCTCTGACCATCTCCTGTATCATGTCTGCAGTCTCTGACCCTCTCCTGTATTATGTCTGCAGTCTCTAATCATCTCCTGTATCATGTCTGCAGACTCTGATCATCTCCTGTATCATGTCTGCAGTCTCTGATCATCTCCTGTATCATGTCTGCAGTCTCTGACCCTCTCCTGTATCATGTCTGCAGTCTCTGATCATCTCCTGTACTATGTCTGCAGTCTCTGATCATCTCCTGTACTATGTCTGCAGTCTCTGATCATCTCCTGTATCATGTCTGCAGTCTCTGATCATCTCCTGTATTATGTCTGCAGTCTCTGATCATCTCCTGTATCATGTCTGCAGTCTCTGATCATCTCCTGTATTATGTCTGCAGTCTCTGATCATCTCCTGTATCATGTCTGCAGTCTCTGACCCTCTCCTGTATCATGTCTGCAGTCTCTGATCATCTCCTGTACTATGTCTGCAGTCTCTGATCATCTCCTGTACTATGTCTGCAGTCTCTGACCATCTCCTGTACTATGTCTGCAGTCTCTGACCATCTCTTGTATCATGTCTGCAGTCTCTGACCCTCTCCTGTATTATGTCTGCAGTCTCTAATCATCTCCTGTATCATGTCTGCAGTCTCTGATCATCTCATGTACTATGTCTGCAGTCTCTGATCATCTCCTGTATTATGTCTGCAGTCTCTGATCATCTCCTGTATCATGTCTGCAGTCTCTGACCCTCTCCTGTATCATGTCTGCAGTCTCTGATCATCTCCTGTACTATGTCTGCAGTCTCTGATCATCTCCTGTACTATGTCTGCAGTCTCTGACCATCTCCTGTACTATGTCTGCAGTCTCTGACCATCTCTTGTATCATGTCTGCAGTCTCTGACCCTCTCCTGTATTATGTCTGCAGTCTCTAATCATCTCCTGTATCATGTCTGCAGTCTCTGATCATCTCATGTACTATGTCTGCAGTCTCTGATCATCTCCTGTATTATGTCTGCAGTCTCTGATCATCTCCTGTATCATGTCTGCAGTCTCTGACCCTCTCCTGTATCATGTCTGCAGTCTCTGATCATCTCCTGTACTATGTCTGCAGTCTCTGATCATCTCCTGTACTATGTCTGCAGTCTCTGACCATCTCCTGTACTATGTCTGCAGTCTCTGACCATCTCTTGTATCATGTCTGCAGTCTCTGACCCTCTCCTGTATTATGTCTGCAGTCTCTAATCATCTCCTGTATCATGTCTGCAGTCTCTGATCATCTCATGTACTATGTCTGCAGTCTCTGACCATCTCCTGTACTATGTCTGCAGTCTCTGACCCTCTCCTGTATTATGTCTGCAGTCTCTAATCATCTCCTGTATCATGTCTGCAGTCTCTGATCATCTCCTGTATCATGTCTGCAGTCTCTGACCATCTCCTGTATCATGTCTGCAGTCTCTGATCATCTCCTGTATCATGTCTGCAGTCTCTGATCATCTCCTGTATTATGCCTGCAGTCTCTGATCATCTCCTGTATCATGTCTGCAGTCTCTGACCCTCTCCTGTATCATGTCTGCAGTCTCTGATCATCTCCTGTACTATGTCTGCAGTCTCTGACCATCTCCTGTACTATTTCTGCAGTCTCTGACCATCTCTTGTATCATGTCTGCAGTCTCTGACCCTCTCCTGTACCATGTCTTCAGTCTCTGACCCTCTCCTGTATCATGTCTGCAGTCTCTGACCCTCTCCTGTATCATGTCTTCAGTCTCTGACCCTCTCCTGTACCATGTCTTCAGTCTCTGACCCTCTCCTGTACCATGTCTGCAGTCTCTGACCCTCTCCTGTACCATGTCTTCAGTCTCTGACCCTCTCCTGTACTATGTCTTCAGTCTCTGACCCTCTCCTGTACCATGTCTGCAGTCTCTGACCCTCTCCTGTACCATGTCTTCAGTCTCTGACCCTCTCATGTACTATGTCTTCAGTCTCTGACCCTCTCCTGTACCATGTCTGCAGTCTCTGATCATCTCCTGTATTATGTCTGCAGTCTCTGATCATCTCCTGTACTATGTCTGCAGTCTCTGACCATCTCCTGTACTATGTCTGCAGTCTCTGATCATCTCCTGTACTATGTCTGCAGTCTCTGACCATCTCCTCTACTATGTCTGCAGTCTCTGATCATCTCCTGTATTATGTCTGCAGTCTCTGACCCTCTCCTGTACTATGTCTGCAGTCTCTGACCCTCTCCTGTACCATGTCTTCAGTCTCTGACCCTCTCCTGTACTATGTCTTCAGTCTCTGACCCTCTCCTGTACTATGTCTTCAGTCTCTGACCCTCTCCTGTACCATGTCTGCAGTCTCTGACCATCTCCTGTATCATGTCTGCAGTCTCTGATCATCTCCTGTATCATGTCTGCGGTCTCTAGTATGTTATACAGTACAGTGTTCATATAATATAAATTCTTCCCTTTGCTTCACAGGACACCTTGTGGCCATCGGAGAAACTGCAGCTCTCCAACCTCACACTGACTTCCCGCAGACTTCAAGGGATCTTGTAATTCTCCGACCAATCAGAGATCTCCATATGGGACTGGGAATCCTCCACCCCACATCGGAAGATTGGATCTTTCTGCTGCCCCTTTCATTTTCTTAGGATTGTACATAGACAGGAAATAATATATTGTGATGATGTCATACGGATCGGACTGCGATCAAAGACCTTGGACTGTCCTAAAATATTGAATTGGACTGTGACTGTAGGCGTGGCCTCATGGGTTGGGGGTGTGGCCTTGTGGGTTGGGGGTGTGGCCTCATGGGTTGGAGGTGTGGCCTTGTGGGTTGGGGGTGTGGCCTCATGGGTTGGAGGTGTGGCCTTGTGGGTTGGGGGTGTGGCCTCATGGGTTGGAGGTGTGGCCTTGTGGGTTGGGGGTGTGTCCTCATGGGTTGGGGGGGGTGGTCTCATGGGTTGGGGTGTGGCCTCATGGGTTGAAGGTGTGGCCTCATGGGTTGGAGGCGTGGCCTCATGGGTTGGACAATGGCCGCAGCGCATGGACTGGCCGCCGCCCTGAATGTTATATATGAGATATTCTATGAGGGTCTACAGACATTCCTCCAGAGGGGGTCTCAGTGATGGGCGGAGTCTTCTCTCTGGTCTTGCCTTTGGTTTCCCCTTAAAGGTCTCCGACTCCGAGAGGCTGATGGGGGCCACTTTCACTGTGCACATGCTTTCCTGGTCTGGGCTTCCCAGGGGAGACATGTCAGATTTGGGGTCCTCTGTGTTGGGGGTTCACTTAGTTACTTCATATGACAAGTCAGAGGTGGAAATCTCCCACTCTGGGGAATAGTTTGTTATTATTCCTCCGGATTCTGACCGGAGCCTGACCGGATTCTGACCGGAGCCTGACCGGATTCTGACCAGATTCTGACCGGATTCTGACCGGATTCTGACCGGAGCCTGACCGGATTCTGACCAGATTCTGACCGGATTCTGACCGGATTCTGACCGGATTCTGACCGGAGCCTGACCGGATTCTGACCAGATTCTGACCGGATTCTGACCGGAGCCTGACCGGATTCTGACCGGAGCCTGACCGGATTCTGACCGGAGCCTGACCGGAGCCTGACCGGATTCTGACCGGAGTCTGACCGGAGTCTGACCGGAGTCTGACCGGACCCTGACCGGAGTCTGACCGGATTCTGACCGGATTCTGACCGGATTCTGACCAGATTCTGACCGGATTCTGACCGGATTCTGACCGGAGCCTTACCGGATTCTGACCGGATTCTGACCGGATTCTGACCGGAGCCTGACCGGATTCTGACCGGAGTCTGACCGGAGCCTGACCGGAGCCTGACCGGATTCTGACCGGATTCTGACCAGATTCTGACCGGATTCTGACCGGATTCTGACCGGAGCCTGACCGGATTCTGACCGGAGTCTGACCGGAGCCTGACCGGATTCTGACCGGAGCCTGACCGGATTCTGACCAGATTCTGACCAGATTCTGACCGGATTCTGACCTGAGCCTGACCGGATTCTGACCGGAGTCTGACCGGAGCCTGACCGGATTCTGACCGGAGTCTGACCGGACCCTGACCGGACCCTGACCGGATTCTGACCGGAGCCTGACCGGATTCTGACCGGAGTCTGACCGGAGTCTGACCGGACCCTGACCGGAGTCTGACCGGATTCTGACCGGACCCTGACCGGAGTCTGACCGGAGCCTGACCGGAGTCTGACCGGATTCTGACCGGAGCCTGACCGGATTCTGACCGGACCCTGACCGGAGTCTGACCGGATTCTGACCGGACCCTGACCGGAGTCTGACCGGACCCTGACCGGAGTCTGACCGGATTCTGACCGGACCCTGACCGGAGTCTGACCGGAGCCTGACCGGAGTCTGACCGGATTCTGACCGGAGCCTGACCGGATTCTGACCGGAGTCTGACCGGAGCCTTACAAGATGTCAGTCTATCAACGGTGATAACCTGATGGACTTCAGAGGAGAACATAAAGACAATTGTGCTTCAATCTACGCTGCTTTACTCCACTTTGCACCATTCCAGTCTGCTCTACTCCACTCCGCACTACTCTACTTACTCCACATTACTCTACTCCACTCTTCTCCACATTACTGCTCTTTATTGCGCTTTACTCCGCAGTACTCCACATTACTCCACTCTACTCCACTTTACTCCACATTACTCCACATTACTCCACTTTACTCCACATTACTCCACTCTACTCCACTTTACTCCACATTACTCCACATTACTCCACTTTACTCCACATTACTCCACTCTACTCCACATTACTCCACATTACTTCACTCTACTCCACATTACTCCACATTACTCCACATTACTTCACTCTACTCCACATTACTCCACATTACTTCACTCTACTCTACATTACTCCACATTACTTCACTCTCCTCTACATTACTCCACATTACTTCACTCTACTCCACATTACTTCACTCTACTCCACATTACTCCACTCTACTCCACATTACTTCACTTTAATCTGCTCTACTCTACATTACTCCACTCTACTCCTAGCTAGTATGAACAGTGTTGCAGGATCACAAGCTGAGACGTGAGGTGGAGCTTCCAACCCCCCAAATTCCTCACAGCCCCGCCTCCTCCGCTGACACGCTCCAATCCAGATCATATAATGTAATCAGTTTTCTGGGTCATGTGAAATCTGATTGGATGGGGACCATTGGTGTGCGCAGCCTATTGGATTAGAGTGTGCACCCCAAGGCACTAACACACGTGCGTGTATATCAGGAGGGCAGTGGATGGTATCAGTCGTTTTTAATTATTTTCTTCCATTTTTACAATATTCTTTTTAATTAAATGTTGCTATTTTTAGGACCCCCGTTGTGGGGCTTTGGTGAAATATCAGGGGTCTAAACAAACCCCTGATTTTTTATTTTTGAGACAAAGAAACTGAGGAGAGAGATTGCCCATTTCCTTTCTTTGCAGCCTGCAGTAAACATAGTTTATTACGCTTCAGTTAAGAATGAAGGAGCTACCGAACAGATCACTCACTGTGTTCATTCAGAAGAGGAAGGGGTTGGTTAATTAAATATTTACCAGCCACTTCCCCCACTCCTGAGAAGAGAGGAGGGAAGCTAGCAGCACTGCAGGAGGGAGACGGGAAGCAGGGGGAATCTGCACCACGCGGGGTGATTAGGGTGTGCCCAGGCACACTCGGCACACCCTGTGCACATGCCTATGACGGGGACGTACACTAATGGATAAGCGCTATAATGTCGCCCATTGTAGTCGGTGGGATGGTACAATCAGAGTCTTCATCGGCCAATCAGAGTATTTTTATAATGCTGTGTGATGATTGTAGGAAACATTTGCTGTTCCATATTTCACCTGTAGGGGGCCCCATCTATCCCATGTGAAGACTCCTCTCCGGATCTCCCCATCAGAGGAACTGTTTTCATTAAATGGGGTCCAGAAATATCCCGAGAAACCTCAACGAGCAAATCTCCGGACCGATACCGACCCGCCATCTGTCCAATCAGATCTTCATCAATAAATGTATTTATATATCGCCAATACGAGTCCTGACTTTATATTGCCCCCCCCCCCCCCCGCATCACTCACCATTACTACAATACATTTATATGGCTCTGACAGTGCTGTACAGAGATCACTGAGCCAATCACATCAGTCTCTGCACCAGAGGAGCTTACACTCTAATGTCCCCTCCCCCACAGTCACACACTATGGGAGGGACAGGTGGTGGAGGGGGGGACAGGTGGAGGGGGGACAGGTGAAGGGGGGACAGGCAGAGGTGGTGGGGGGGACAGGTGAAAGTGGTGGGGGGTGGACAGGTAGAGGTGGTGGGGGGACAGGTGGAGGTGGTGGGGGGACATGTGGGGAGGGGGGAGCAGGTGGGGGGGATAGGTGGTGGAGGGGGGACAGGTGGAGGTGGTGGGGGGACAGGTAGAGGTGGTGGGGGGACAGGTGGTGGGGGGACAGGTAGAGGTGGTGAGGGGGAGGGGGGGGCAGGTGGTGGTGGGAGGACAGGTGGAGGTGGGGAGGGGAGACAGGTAGAGGTGGTGGGAGGACAGGTGGAGGTGGGGAGGGGGGAGCAGGTGGGGGGGATAGGTGGTGGAGGGGGGACAGGTGGAGGTGGTGGGGGGACAGGTAGAGGTGGTGGGGGGACAGGTGGAGGTGGTGAGGGGGAGGGGGGGGCAGGTGGTGGTGGGAGGACAGGTGGGGAGGGGGGACAGGTAGAGGTGGTGGGAGGACAGGTGGAGGTGGGGAGGGGGGACAGGTAGAGGTGGTGGGGGGACAGGTGGAGGTGGTGGGGAGGGGGGGACAGGTAGAGGTGGTGGGGGGACAGGTGGAGGTGGTGGGGGTGGACAGGTAGAGGTGGTGGGAGGGGAGGTGGTGGGGGGGACATGTGGTGGAGGTGGGGAGGGGGGACAGGTGGAGGTGGTGGGGGGGGACAGGTGGTGGAAGGGGGACAGGTGAAGGTGGTGGGGGGGCAGGTAGAGGTGGTGGGGGGATAGGTGGAAGTGGTGGGGCGTGGACAGGTGGGGAGGGGGGGCAGGTAGAGGTGGAGTTGTGGGGGGTACAGGTAGAGGTGTTGGTGGGGGGACAGGTAGAGGTGGTGGGGGAGGGATACAGGTGGAGGTGGTGGGGAGTGATACAGGTGGAGGGGGGGACAGGTAAAGGTGGTGGGGGGTGGACAGGTGGAGGTGGGGGGGGCAGGTAGAGGTGGTGGTGGGGGGGACATATGGAGGTGGTGGTGGGGGGACAGGTGGAGGTGGTGGGGGAGGGATACAGGTGGAGGTGGTGGGGGACAGGTAGAGGTGGTGGGGGGGAGGGATACAGGAAGAGGTGGTGGGGGGACAGGTGGGGAGGGGGGACAGGTAGAGGTGGTGGTGGGGGGACAGGTAGAGGTGGTGGGGGGGAGGGATACAGGAAGAGGTGGTGGGGGGACAGGTGGGGAGGGGGGACAGGTAGAGGTGGTGGTGGGGGGACAGGTAGAGGTGGTGGGGGGGGAGGGATACAGGAAGAGGTGGTGGGGAGGGGGGACAGGTAGAGGTGGTGGTGGGGGGACATGTAGAGGTGGTGGGGGGAGGGATACAGGTGGTGGAGGGGGGACAGGTAGAGGTGGTGGAGGGGGGGACAGGTAGAGGTGGTGGGGGGGGGACAGGTGGAGGTGGGACAGGTGGAGGGTGGTGGGGGGACAGGTAGAGGTGGTAGCGAGGGATAAAGGTGGAGGGTGGGGGGAGGACAGGTGGAGGGTGGGGGGATACAGGTGGAGGTGGGGGGACATGTAGAGGTGGTGGTGGGGGGGGGACAGGTAGAGGTGGTGGTGGGGGGACAGGTTGAGGTGGTGGTTGTGGGGACAGGTAGAGGTGGTGGTGGGGGGACAGGTGGAGGTGGTGGGGGGACAGGTGGAGGTGGTGGGGGAGGGATACAGGTGGAGTTGGGGGGGGACAGGTGGAGGTGGTGGGGGGGGGATACAGGTGGAGGTGGGGGGGACAGGTGGAGGTGGTGGGGGGGGGATACAGGTGGAGGTGGTGGTGGGGGGACAGGTGGGGGTGGGGAGGGGGGTAGAGGTGGTGGTGGGGGGACAGGTGGTGGTGGGGGGACAGGTGGAGGTGGGGAGGGGGGGACAGGTAGAGGTGGTGGTGGTGGGGGGGACAGGTAGAGGTGGTGGTGGGGGGGACAGGTGGAGGTGGGGAGGGGGGGACAGGTAGAGGTGGTGGTGGGGTGGGGGGGACAGGTGGAGGTGGTGGGGGGGACAGGTGGAGGTGGGGAGGGGGGACAGGTAGAGGTGGTGGTGGGGAGGGGGGGACAGGTGGAGGTGGTGGGGGGACAGGTAGAGGTGGTGGGGGGAGGGATACAGGTGGAGGTGGTGGGGGGAGGGATACAGGTGGAGGTGGTGGGGGGAGGGGGACAGGTGGTGGGGGGGACAGGTGGAGGGTGGGGGGGGACAGGTGAAGGTGGGGGGGGAGGGATACAGATGGAGGTGGTGGGGGGAGGGACAAGTGGAGGGTGAGGGGGGGGGGTGATGAGGTTATTATGAAGCTGTAATCTCTCTTATTGTTCTCATCACAATGCTGGACCCAAGAGCTGACCATCAGGATCCCGGAGAGATACACATACAATAGTCACCTTCATTGTCCAATCACAGCGGCCATTCTCCTCTTATCACCTCTGATAGGACAGATAATACAATATTATGTGACATCATCGTCTCTGTTAACCCTTCACTGGGCGAACCTTTACAAGGATCAAGTGTGAGCAAAGTCATTCAATCTACAGGAAGAGATATGGGGGTCTTCCTCTGTACAGGAACATATATGGGGGTCTTCTCCTGTACAGGAACAGATATGGGGTTCTTCTCCTGTACAGGAACAGATATGGGGGTCTTCCTCTGTACAGGAACAGATATGGGGGTCTTCTCCTGTACAGGAACATATATGGGGGTCTTCCTCTGTACAGGAACAGATATGGGGGTCTTCCCCTGTACAGGAACAGATATGGGGGTCTTCTCCTGTACAGGAACAGATATGGGGGTCTTCCTCTGTACAGGAACAGATATGGGGGTCTTCTCCTGTACAGGAACAGATATGGGGGTCTTCCCCTGTACAGGAACAGATATGGGGGTCTTCTCCTGTACAGGAACAGATATGGGGGTCTTCTCCTGTACAGTAACAGATATGGGGGTCTTCTCCTGTACAGGAACAGATATGGGGGTCTTCCCCTGTACAGGAACAGATATGGGGGTCTTCTCCTGTACAGGAACATATATGGGGGTCTTCCTCTGTACAGGAACAGAGATGGGGGTCTTCCCCTGTACAGGAACAGATATGGGGGTCTTCCTCTGTACATGAACAGATATGGGGGTCTTCCCCTGTACAGGAACAGATATGGGGGTCTTCCCCTGTACAGGAAAAGATATGGGGGTCTTCCCCTGTACAGGAAGAGATATGGGGGTCTTCCCATGTACAGGAACATATATGGGGGTCTTCTCCTGTACAGGAACAGATATGGGGGTCTTCCTCTGTACAGGAACAGATATGGGGGTCTTCCCATGTACAGGAACATATATGGGGGTCTTCCCCTGTACAGGAACAGATATGGGGGTCTTCCCCTGTACAGGAACAGATATGGGGGTCTTCCCCTGTACAGGAACAGATATGGGGGTCTTCCCCTGTACAGGAACATATATGGGGGTCTTCCCCTGTACAGGAACAGATATGGGGGTCTTCCTCTGTACATGAACAGATATGGGGGTCTTCTCCTGTACATGAACAGATATGGGGGTCTTCCCCAGTACAGGAACAGATATGGGGTCTTCCTCTGTACAGGAACAGATATGGGGGTCTTCCCCAGTACAGGAACAGATATGGGGGTCTTCCCCTGTACAGGAACAGATATGGGGGTCTTCCCCTGTACCGGAACAGATATGGGGGTCTTCTCCGGTACAAGAACAGATATGGGGGTCTTCCTCTGTACAGTAACAGATATGGGGGTCTTCTCCTGTACAGGAACAGATATGGGGGTCTTCCTCTGTACATGAACAGATATGGGGGTCTTCTCCTGTACAGGAACAGATATGGGGGTCTTCCTCTGTACATGAACAGATATGGGGGTCTTCCTTTGTACATGAACAGATATGGGGGTCTTCCCCAGTACAGGAAGAGATATGGGGGTCTTCCCCTGTACAGGAACAGATATGGGGGTCTTCCCCTGTACAGGAACAGATATGGGGGTCTTCTCCTGTACAGGAACAGATATGGGGGTCTTCCTCTGTACAGGAACAGATATGGGGGTCTTCCCCTGTACCGGAACAGATATGGGGGTCTTCCTCTGTACAGGAACAGATATGGGGGTCTTCCCCTGTACAGGAACAGATATGGGGGTCTTCCCCTGTACAGGAACAGATATGGGGGTCTTCCCCTGTACAGGAACAGATATGGGGGTCTTCCTCTGTACAGGATCAGATATGGGGGTCTACCTCTGTACAGGAACAGATATGGGGGTCTTCTCCTGTACAGGAACAGATATGGGGGTCTTCTCCTGTACAGGAACAGATATGGGGGGTCTTCCCCTGTACAGGAACAGATATGGGGGTCTTCCCCTGTACAGGAACAGATATGGGGGTCTTCCCCTGTACAGGAACAGAGATGGGGGTCTTCCCCTGTACAGGAACAGATATGGGGTCTTCCCCTGTACTGGAACAGATATGGGGGTCTCCATCTTTACAGGAAGAGATATGGAGGTCTTCTCCTGTACAGGAACAGATATGGGGGTCTTCTCCTGTACAGGAACAGATATGGGGGTCTTCCCCTGTACAGGAACAGATATGGGGGTCTTCCCCTGTACAGGAACATATATGGGGGTCTTCCCCTGTACAGGAACATATATGGGGGTCTCCCCTGTACAGGAACAGATATGGGGTCTTCCTCTGTACAGGAACAGATATGGGGGTCTTCCTCTGTACAGGAACAGATATGGGGGTCTTCTCCTGTACAGGAACAGATATGGGGGTCTTCCTCTGTACAGGAACAGATATGGGGGTCTTCCTCTGTACAGGAACAGATATGGGGGTCTTCCTCTGTACAGGAACAGATATGGGGGTCTTCCCCTGTACAGGAACAGATGTGGGGGTCTTCTCCTGTACAGGAACATATATGGGGGTCTTCCTCTGTACAGGAACATATATGGGGGTCTTCCTCTGTATAGGAACAGAGATGGGGGTCTTCCCCTGTACAGTAACAGATATGGGGGTCTTCTCCTGTACAGGAACAGATATGGGGGTCTTCCCCTGTACAGGAAGAGATATGGGGGTCAGGACACTGTACAGGAACAGATATGGGGGTCTTCTCCTGTACAGGAACAGAGATGGGGGTCTTCCCCTGTACAGGAACAGATATGGGGGTCTTCCTCTGTACAGGAACAGATATGGGGGTCTTCCCCTGTACAGGAACAGATATGGGGGTCTTCCTCTGTACAGGAAGAGATATGGGGGTCAGGACACTGTACAGGAACAGATATGGGGGTCTTCCCCTGTACAGGAACAGATATGGGGGTCTCCATCTTTACAGGTACAGATATGGGGGTCTTCTCCTGTACAGGAACAGATATGGGGGTCTTCCCCTGTACAGGAACAGATATGGGGGTCTTCCCCTGTACAGGAACAGATATGGGGGGTCTTCTCCTGTACAGGAACAGATATGGGGGTCTTCTCCTGTACAGGAACAGATATGGGGGTCTTCCCCTGTACAGGAACAGATATGGGGGTCTTCCCCTGTACAGGAACAGATATGGGGGGTCTTCTCCTGTACAGGAACAGATATGGGGGTCTTCTCCTGTACAGGAACAGATATGGGGGTCTTCTCCTGTACAGGAACAGATATGGGGGTCTTCCCCTGTACAGGAACAGATATGGGGGTCTTCCCCTGTACAGGAACAGATATGGGGGTCTTCCTCTGTACAGGAACAGATATGGGGGTCTTCCCATGTACAGGAACAGATATGGGGGTCTTCTCCTGTACAGGAACAGATATGGGGGTCTTCTCTGTACAGGAACAGAGATGGGGGTCTTCTCCTGTACAGGAACAGAGATGGGGGTCTTCCTCTGTACAGGAACAGATATGGGGGTCTTCCCCTGTACAGGAACATATATGGGGGTCTTCTCCTCCACAGGAAGAGATATGGGGGTCTTCCTCTGTACAGGAAGAGATATGGGGGTCTTCCTCTGTACAGGAACAGAGATGGGGGACAGGACACTGTACAGCTGAAGTCAGTTGTATAGGAGGATGGGGGTGGGCAGTAGTAGGAGGAATTGCCCCTCTGCCCCTCCCTAATCCCATCACTCAGCTCTGGACACAATAAATCTCAGAGGCATTCAGAATCAGCAAAACCACAACCACGATGTACCCCCGAGAGAGAGACCCCCGCACCTGGCTGCTAGCTACTACACTGCTCTACTACACAGGTAATTACCACCCCTTTCTATATGGCTCTAATACACAGATAATTATTGCCCCATGTATGGGAAAAGATATGGGGGTCTTCTCCTGTACAGGAACTAACATGGGGGTCTTCCTCTGTACAGGAACAGATATGGGGGTCTTCTCCTGTACAGGAACAGATATGGGGGTCTTCCCCTGTACAGGAACATATATGGGGGTCTTCCCCTGTACAGGAACAGATATGGGGGTCTCCCCTGTACAGGAACAGATATGGGGTCTTCCTCTGTACAGGAACAGATATGGGGGTCTTCCTCTGTACAGGAACAGATATGGGGGTCTTCTCCTGTACAGGAACAGATATGGGGGTCTTCCTCTGTACAGGAACAGATATGGGGGTCTTCCTCTGTACAGGAACAGATATGGGGGTCTTCCTCTGTACAGGAACAGATATGGGGGTCTTCCCCTGTACAGGAACAGATGTGGGGGTCTTCTCCTGTACAGGAACATATATGGGGGTCTTCCTCTGTACAGGAACATATATGGGGGTCTTCCTCTGTACAGGAACAGATATGGGGGTCTTCCCATGTACAGGAACATATATGGGGGTCTTCCCCTGTACAGGAACAGATATGGGGGGTCTTCCCCTGTACAGGAACAGATATTGGGGTCTTCCCTGTACAGGAACATATATGGGGGTCTTCTCCTGTACAGGAACAGATATGGGGGTCTTCCCCTGTACAGGAACAGATATGGGGGTCTTCTCCTGTACAGGAAGAGATATGGGGGTCTTCTCCTGTACAGGAAAAGATATGGGGGTCTCCCCTGTACAGGAACAGATATGGGGGTCTTCTCCTGTACAGGAACAGATATGGGGGTCTTCCCCTGTACAGGAAGAGATATGGGGGTCTTCACCTGTACAGGAACAGATATGGGGGGTCTTCTCCTGTACAGGAAGAGATATGGGGGTCTTCCCCTGTACAGGAACAGATATGGGGGTCTTCTCCTGTACAGTAACAGATATGGGGGTCTTCTCCTGTACAGGAACAGATA
This sequence comes from Rana temporaria, assembly GCF_905171775.1. NCBI lineage: Eukaryota > Metazoa > Chordata > Amphibia > Anura > Ranidae > Rana > Rana temporaria. The sequence goes on along the minus strand of NW_024404414.1, from coordinate 21,052 downwards.
TGGGGGTCTTCTCCTGTACAGGAACAGATATGGGGGTCTTCTCCTGTACAGGAAGAGATATGGGGGTCTCCCCTGTACAGGAACAGATATGGGGGTCTTCTCCTGTACAGGAACAGATATGGGGGTCTTCCCCTGTACAGGAAGAGATATGGGGGTCTTCCCCTGTACAGGAACAGATATGGGGGGTCTTCTCCTGTACAGGAACAGATATGGGGGTCTTCTCCTGTACAGGAACAGATATGGGGGTCTTCTCCTGTACAGGAACAGATATGGGGGTCTTCCCCTGTACAGGAACAGATATGGGGGTCTTCCCCTGTACAGGAACATATATGGGGGTCTTCCTCTGTACAGGAACAGATATGGGGGTCTTCCCATGTACAGGAAGAGATATGGGGGTCTTCTCCTGTACAGGAACAGATATGGGGGTCTTCCTCTGTACAGGAACAGATATGGGGGTCTTCCCCTGTACAGGAACTAACATGGGGGTCTTCCCCTGTACAGGAACAGATATGGGGGTCTTCCTCTGTACAGGAACAGATATGGGGGTCTTCCACTGTACAGGAACAGATATGGGGGTCTTCTCCTGTACAGGAACAGATATGGGGGTCTTCTTCTGTACAGGAACAGATATGGGGGTCTCCCCTGTACAGGAACAGATATGGAGGTCTTCTTCTGTACAGGAACAGATATGGGGGTCTCCCCTGTACAGGAACAGATATGGGGGTCTTCCTCTGTACAGGAACAGATATGGGGGTCTTCCCCTGTACAGGAACTAACATGGGGGTCTTCCCCTGTACAGGACAGATATGGGGGTCTTCCTCTGTACAGGAACAGATATGGGGGTCTCCCCTGTACAGGAACAGATATGGGGGTCTTCTCCTGTACAGGAACAGATATGGGGGTCTTCTTCTGTACAGGAACAGATATGGGGGTCTTCTCCTGTACAGGAACAGATATGGGAGTCTTCTCCTGTACACGAACATATATGGGGGGTCTTCCCCTGTACAGGAAAAGATATGGGGGTGCAGGACCCTGTATAGGTGGAGATATGGGGGTGCAGGACCCTGTAGAGGTGGAGATATGGGGGTGCAGGACCCTGTAGAGGTAGAGATATGGGGGTGCAGGACCCTGTAGAGGTGGAGATATGGGGGTGCAGGACCCTGTAGAGGTGGAGATATGGGGGTGCAGGACCCTGTAGAGGTGGAGATATGGGGGTGCAGGACCCTGTAGAGGTGGAGATATGGGGGTGCAGGACCCTGTAGGGGTGGAGATATGGGGGTGCAGGACCCTGTAGAGGTGGAGATATGGGGGTGCAGGACCCTGTAGAGGTGGAGATATGGGGGTGCAGGACCCTGTAGAGCTGGAGATATGGGGGTGCAGGACCCTGTACAGGAGGAGATATGGGGGTGTAGGACCCTGTAGAGGTGGAGGTGTAGTAGGATGGAGGTGATCATATGTACACAGGAGGTCTCTCCCCCTTCTATACTGTTCTATCACACTGTTCTCTTTCCCTCCTGCAGGTGGCGCTGTCTCCCACCTCCTCCGTGTGGCCCCTGGGCCCCTGTTCCGCACAGAGGGCTCCTCAGTCTTCCTCTGGTGTAATGCCAGTGGTCTCTCAGTGGGGGCCTTTGAGTGGTCGGTGTTCCAGGAACATTCCCCCCGGAGAAAGCTGCAGATTGTCAGCTCTGCGGACCCCGACTTCTCCTACGCCATCTTCCAGGAGGGGCAAGAGGGAGATCTACCTGGAAAGGGTGGGAGAGGACCTCGCCCGCCTCCATATCACCCACCTGAGGGCACAGGATGCTGGGGAGTATGAATGTTACACCCCAAACCCCACCCACAGGTACCACGGGGCGTACAGCGCCAGCGTCACCCTAAAAGGTAAGTACATCAACCTACCTACCCTTCATATCCTTCTATAATACCCCCAACCTGACATCTGCCCTCCAAATTATACCCCAAACCCCACCCACAGGTACCACGGGGCGTACAGCGCCAGCGTCACCCTAAAAGGTAAGTACATCAACCTACCTACCCTTCATATCCTTCTATAATACCCCCCCAACCTGATATCTGCCCTCCCATTATACCCCAACTGTACCCCCCATCCTGATATCTACCCTTCCATTATACCCCAACTGTACCCCCATCCTGATATCTATCCTCCCATTATACCCCAACTGTACCCCCCATCCTGATATCTGCCCTTCCATTATACCCCAACTGTACCCCACATCCTGATTATACCCCAACTGTACTCCACATCCTGATATCTACCCTTCCATTATACCCCAACTGTACCCCACATCCTGATATCTGCCCTCCCATTATACCCCAACTGTACCCCACATCCTGATATCTGCCCTTCCATTATACCCCAACTGTACCCCACATCCTGATATCTGCCCTCCCATTATACCCCATCTGTACCCCCCATCCTGATATCTACCCCTCCCATTATACCCCAACTGTACCCCACATCCTGATATCTACCCTTCCATTATACCCCAACTGTACCCCACATCCTGATTATACCCCAACTGTACCCCACATCCTGATATCTGCCCTCCCATTATACCCCAACTGTACCCCACATCCTGATATCTACTCTTCCATTATACCCCAACTGTACCCCACATCCTGATTATGCCCCAACTGTACCCCACATCCTGATATCTACCCTTCCATTATACCCCAACTGTTCCCCACAACCTGATATCTACTCTTCCATTATACCCCAACTGTACCCCACATCCTGATATCTACCCCTCCATTATACCCCAACGGTATCCCACATCCTGATATCTACTCTTCCATTATACCCCAACTGTACCCTACATCCTGATTATACCCCAACTGTACCCCACATCCTGATTATACCCCAACTGTACCACACATCCTGATATCTACCCTTCCATTATACCCCAACTGTACCCCACATCCTGATATCTACCCCTCCATTATACCCCAACTGTACCCCACATCCTGATATCTACTCTTCCATTATACCCCAACTGTACCCCACATCCTGATATCTACCCCTCCATTATACCCCAACTGTACCCCACATCCTGATATCTACTCTTCCATTATACCCCAACTGTACCCCACATCCTGATATCTGCCCTCCCATAATACCCCAACTGTACCCCACATCCTGATATCTGCCCTCCCATTATACCCCAAATGTACCCCACATCCTGATATCTACTCTTCCATTATACCCCAACTGTACCCCACATCCTGATATCTGCCCTCCCATAATACCCCAACTGTACCCCACATCCTGATATCTGCCCTCCCATTATACCCCAACTGTACCCCACATCCTGATATCTACCCTTCCATTATACCCCAACTGTACCCCACATCCTGATATCTACTCTTCCATTATACCCCAACTGTACTCCACATCCTGATTATACCCCAACTGTAGCCCACATCCTGATATCTACCCTTCCATTATACCCCAACTGTATCCCACATCTTGATTATACCCCAACTGTACCCCACATCCTGATATCTACTCTTCCATTATACCCCAACTGTACCCCACATCCTGATATCTACCCCTCCATTATACCCCAACTGTACTCCACATCCTGATATCTACTCTTCCATTATACGCCAACTGTACCCCACATCCTGATTATACCCCGACTGTACCCCACATCCTGATATCTACTCTTCCATTATACCCCAACTGTACCCCACATCCTGATTATACCCCAACTGTACCACACATCCTGATATCTACCCTTCCATTATACCCCAACTGTTCCCCACAACCTGATATCTACTCTTCCATTATACCCCAACTGTACCCCACATCCTGATATCTACCCTTCCATTATACCCCAACTGTACCCCACATCCTGATATCTACCCTTCCATTATACCCCAACTGTTCCCCACAACCTGATATCTACTCTTCCATTATACCCCAACTGTACCCCACATCCTGATATCTACCCTTCCATTATACCCCAACTGTACCCCACATCCTGATATCTGCCCTCCCATTATACCCCAACTGTACCCCACATCCTGATATCTGCCCCTCCATTATACCCCAACTGTACCCCACATCCTGATATCTGCCCTCCCATTATACCCCAACTGTACCCCACATCCTGATATCTGCCCCTCCATTATACCCCAACTGTACCCCACATCCTGATTATACCCCGACTGTACCCCACATCCTGATATCTACCCTTTCATTATACCCCAACTTTACCCCCCATCCTGATATCTACCCTTCCATTATACCCCAACTGCACCCCACATCCTGATATCTGCCCTCCCATTATACCCCCAACTGTACCCCACATCCTGATTATACCCCAACTGTACTCCACGTCCTGATATCTACTCTTCCATTATACCCCAACTGTACCACACATCTTGATTATACCCCAACTGTACCCCACATCCTGATATCTACCCTTCCATTATACCCCAACTGTACCCCACATCCTGATTATACCCCAACTGTACCCCACATCCTGATATCTGCCCTTCTATTATGCCCCAACTGTACCCCACATCCTAATATCTACCCTTCCATTACACCCCAACTGTACCCCACATCCTGATATCTACCCTTCCATTATACCCCAACTGTACCCCACATCCTGATATATACCCTCCCATTATACCCCAACTGTACCCCACATCCTGATTATACCCCAACTGTACCCCACATCCTGATTATACCCCGACTGTACCCCACATCCTGATATCTACCCTTCCATTATACCCCAACTGTACCCCACATCCTGATATCTACCCTTCCATTATACCCCAACTGTACCCCACATCCTGATTATACCCCGACTGTACCCCACATCCTGATATCTACCCTTCCATTATAACCCAACTGTACCCCACATCCTGATTATACCCCAACTGTACCCCACATCCTGATTATACCCCGACTGTACCCCACATCCTGATTATACCCCGACTGTACCCCACATCCTGATTATCCCCCGACTGTACCCCACATCCTGATATCTACTCTTCCATTATACCCCAACTGTACCCCACATCCTGATTATAGCCCGACTGTACCCCACATCCTGATATCTACTCTTCCATTATACCCCAACTGTATCCCACATCCTGATTATAGCCCGACTGTACCCCACATCCTGATTATACCCCAACTGTACCCCACATCCTGATATCTTCACATTACAACCCATGGTATCCCAATTTATATCTGCCTTTTAATATACCTCACTGTACCCCAAATCTCGAAATCCAATCTCTTCTATTATACCCCCACTGTACCCCAATTCCTGATATCTATCCTTCTATTATACCATAAGTGTACCCCAAATATCACTATGTACCCTTCCATTATACCCCTACCTACTGTACCCCAAATCTTCCTGATATTTAGAATTCTTGGTGTTCTTTCTGCAGTGATCCCGGCCTTGCTGCGAGTCTCCGTGCTCTCACCCCAGGAGCTTACACTCCATGAGGATGACCCCCTGAGGATGGTATGTGAAGTCTCCTCCAGCCGGGCACAGCACACCCACTTCTCCATCACCTGGTACAGGGAGGAGTCAGACTCTACCCAGCCCCTCATCAGCCTCTCCAAGCTCTCCGTCGTATCCACAGGACCTCCCTTCCAGGACCGTCACCTGGCCGGCCAACTTCGTCTGGAGAAAGTGTCACCCGTCTGGTATCAGCTGACCATGCCCAGCCTGCAGCCCACTGACCAGGCCAAGTACCACTGCCAGGCCACCGAGTGGATCCAAGACCCGGATGGGACCTGGTACCCGCTGACCACCACGAGGAGCCAGGCCATTCGAGTCTTCGTCCGGTCATCGTCAGGGACCCTGCTGATGGAGCGAGCGCCAGGTAAGGAAACTTCATCAGGGGAGGAGGTCAGGGGCCCCGCTGTCTATGGGGGCCAAGGAGAGTCGGGACCAAGGCTGAGGGCCAATTTTACCATAAATTCCACCCAAATTTCCAAGTTTGAATTCAGGGGGATCATTCCATGGCCATTGGTGGCCCTTCATCAGGGGAGGAGGTCAGGGACCCTGCTGATGGAGCGAGCGCCAGGTAAGGAAACTTCATCAGAGGAGGAGGTCAGGGGCCCCGCTGTCTATGGGGGCCAAGGAGAGTCGGGACCAGGGCTGAGGGCCAATTTCACGAGAAATTCCACCCAAATTTCCAAGTTTGAATTCAGGGGGATCATTCGATGGCCATTGGTGGCCCTTCATCAGGATGCTAGGCAAGTTTTAGCCACCTAATTGGCGTGAGGGACGGGACCCCCCCCCCCCCCCCTCCCGAAACTGAGTGTTCTTCCACCCCATTGGCTAAAATCCAACTCAAAAATTCAAGGGCCAGATTCACAGTTGAAATACGCCGGCGTATTTTCAAATTTGCCGCATCGTAGCGTTGTTTTGAATCCTCAAAACAAGTTACGACGGCTTTAGGCTCCGATCCGACAGGCGTACGCCTTCAGATCGTAGGTGTAATTCTCCGGCGCCCGCTGGGTGGAGTTCGCGTCGTTTTCCTGCGTCGGGTATGCAAATTAGATGTTTACGGCGATCCACGAAGGTACGCGCGTTCGTCGCATTCGCTTAGTCGGCTTTTCCCGTCGCAAAGTTACGAGTCCTCTTTAGGTGGTGTAAAATTACACCATCCATGTTAAAGTATGGCCGTCGTTCCCGCGTCGAATTTTAAAATTTTTTTTTTTTGCGTAAGATGTCCGGGAATACGAAACGACGTAACGCACGTCGCCGTTCAAAAAATACGTTGGGGCGCCATAATTTTGCGCAAAGCACGGCGGGAAATTTCCTAACGGAGCATGCGCAGAACGTTCGGCGCGGGAGCGTGCCTAATTTAAATGATACACGCCGGACTTAGGCGGGCTTGCACCGGACGGATTTACGTTACGCCGCCGCAAGTTTAGAGGCAAGTGCTTTGTGAATCAATCACTTGCGCTGAAAACTTGCAGCGGCGTAACGTAAATGAGTTACGTTACGCCGGAGCGCAGCTATGTGAATCTGGCCCCAAGTTCGTAAAAAAAAATGATTGAATTCTAAAGAATTTTAATTGAAGCAAAGGTCCGCCTCCCTCGTCGCAGGTCCTGGCTGTCAGGGCCCAATCACCACCTTCGTGTTTTGATGTATAAAAAAAATAGGTGGAAATTCATTTTATCAGTTCATAATTAATCCGAGAATTAAATTTAATGCACCGATGAAGAAATTAGGTATTTTATGGGGTAAACGCGTAGGGGGGGTCTATTTATAAACATTCGCTCAGCGACCACGAATAATCCCGCGTGTTGCCTAATACGTCTATTTCCTATCATTGTCATCGCCATCTAGTGGCCATAATGCAGTATTGTCTTTTACCTAAATCAAGGAAAAATACCGAATTATGGCCACTAGGGGGAGCTAACAATCATAGAAAATAAATGTATTCGGCAGATGTTCACACAGCATTGTTTTTTTTATTTTTTTAAAAGACAAAAGCACGGAGGGGGGGGCATGATGTCACAGGTGTGATGTCACTGTGCTTTCTGATGATCTATTATGTCGGTAACGATCTGTGATGTGATTGCAGATGTGATGTCAGCAGTCCGCAGTGCAGCAACGAGGAACGAGCCGCCCCGGATGTTCTTTCCTTTCCTGGTACTGCTCCCTCTAGTGGTCTGGACTGTGCACTACAATGAGTTGATCCTCCTATTGCTCCCTCCGGTGGTCTGAACTGTGTACTACAGCAAGCTATTACTGTTATAGTGCCCCCATTGGTCTCAACTGTATACTACAACAAGCTATTACTGTTATTGCTCCCTCTAGTGGTCTGGACAGTGCATAAAAAGCTGTTATTGCTCCCTCTAGTGGTATAGCCTGTGTACTACAACACGTTATTACTGTTATTGCTCCCTCCAGTGGTCTGTATGTGCGCTTCAACAAGATTTTATTGTTATTGCTCCCTCCAGTGGTCTGTATTGTGCGCTACAACAAGATTTTATTGTTATTGCTCCCTCCAGTGGTCTGGACTGTATACTACAACAAGCTGTTGTAGTATAAAGTCCAGACGGAGACCATTGCTCCCTCCAGTGGTCAGTATTGTGCACTACAAAAAAGTTATTACTGTTATTGCTTCCTTCAGTGGTAAAGACTGTGTACTACATCCAGCTGTTACTGTTATTGCTCCCTCCAGTGGACAGTATTGTGCACTACAACCAGCTGTTACTGTTATTGCTCCCTCCAGTGGTCTGTATTGCGCACTACAACCAGCTGTTACTGTTATTGCTCCCTCCAGTGGTCTGTATTGTGCACTACAACCAGCTGTTACTGTTATTGCTCCCTCCAGTGGACAGTATTGCGCACTACAACAAGCTGTTACTGTTATTGCTCCCTCCAGTGGTCAGTATTAGGGATGTCCCGATACCGATACTAGTATCGGTATCGGTACCAATACCAAGCATTTCCCCGAGTACTTGTACTCGGGGGGAAATGCTCCGATACCTCACCCAAAACCTAGGAAGCCAGAGTGATCGGTGCGGCAGGGGAGATGCAAGTCTTCTCCGTGCAGTCTTCTCCACCCCGTGCTCCGTGTGCTGCCTTCTCCCCCCCCCCGTGCTCTGTGTGCTGCCCCCCCCCCGTGCTCCGTGTGCTGCCCCCTCCGTGCCGTCTTCTCCCCCCTCCGTGCCGGAGGTAGGAGCCACTAAATCCGGCTCCTACCTTTTCCGAATGAACAGAGTCAGTGATCATTGACTCTGTCCATTCAAATAACTGAGCATCGTAACCTGTGTTTACGATGCTTCAGTTTATGAATGGAGAGAAGATTCTCTCCATTCATTTTAGCAGAGGCTGCTGAGAAAGGGACTGGGGAATCTGTGTCCTTAGTCCCTTTCTCTGTCTCAAAGGGGAGATGACAGAGGTCTAGTAAGACCCCTGATATCTCACCAAAGCCCCCCCCCAACAGGGCTGATTAAAAAAATAAAATAAAAAAATTGCAATAAATAATTAAAAAAATAAAAATAAAAAATAAAATGTAAATAATAATAATAAAAAAAACACACACTGACAACCCCCCCCCCCCCCCTAAAAAAAAGTTAAAAAAAATACTGCCACTGTCACATGACATTAAAAAAAGTATTGGTATTCGGTATCGGCGAGTACTTAAAAAAAAGTATCGGTACTTGTACTCAGTCTCAAAAAAGTGGTATCGGGACACCCTAGTCAGTATTGTGCACTACAACAAGCTGTTACTGTTATTGCTCCCTCCAGTGGTAAAGACTGTGTACTACAACAAGTTATTACTGTTATTGCTCCATCTAGTGGTCTGGACAGTGCACTACATCCAGCTGTTACTGTTATTGCTTCCCTACAGTGGTTTGAACTGTGTACTACACTGAGTCTTAAATGTTTGCCCTGCGAGGGGCTTTATTAGCAGAAAACATGGAGACCTTAGAGGAATAATTGGGAATATTGGGAGCTGCCCTCCTGAGTCTACTGGGATAATGGTTCTGATAAACTAAACAGGATCCAATGCAATATGAAGAGGACCCGTCACACACAACAAGTCACCATTGCCCCGGGACAGACCGATAACAGGGACGTCACATTGGCACCGATGACACTCCCCCTTCATAGACCTGAGCACACAGGTCCTCTCCAATCTGCTACTATGTCATATGGAGGAATAATAATTCTCCATCCCGAGATTTCCCAATAGTGGATTGGAAACGATTGGAAATGATTGGAAATGATTGGAAATGATTGGATGTATCCTTTGTGTCCCCCCCCGATGATTGGACTCCGTTAGGTAGGAAGTGACTCCTCCGTAGATGAGATTGTATAATGATTGGATGTGTGTGGGCACCTTAAAGGGGAATTATCAAGGTTTTCAGTCATTTTATCTGAATTGTTTTTAAATCTTTAAAGGTTACATTGTTAAACTTTGTTGTTGTTTTTGTGTGTTTTTGTATTTTGTATATAAGTTGTTTTTATAAGATAAACATTTAAAGCTGAATTTGAATCTCCTTGTACTTTTCTGGTTCCCCTCCCCCACATCAATATACTAATAACGTTATTAACCACTTCCATACCGGGGGGCACTTATACACCTTCCCGCCCAGACCAATTTTCAGCTTTCAGCGCTGTCGCACTTTGAATGACAATTGCGCGGTCGTGCTACACTGTACCCAAACTACATTTTTATTATTTTGTTCCCACAAATAGAGATTTCTTTTGCTGGTATTTGATCTCCTCTGGGATATTTATTTTCTGCAAAAAATAAATAAAAAAATTACCGAAAATTTTGAAAAAAAAAAGTTTTTTTTGTTTCTGTTATAAAACATTGTAAATAAGTAAGTTTTCTCCTTCACTGATGGGCACTGATGGTACTGAACTGATGGGCACTGATGGGCACCGATGAGGTGGCACTGATGTGGTGGCATTGATGGGCACTAATATGCGGCACGGATAGGCAGCATGGATGGGCTTGGATAGGCGGCATGGGTGGGCACGGATAGGCGGCACGGATGGGCACGGATAGGCGGCACGGATGGGCACGGATAGGCGGCATGGATGGGCTTGGATAGGCGGCACGGATGGGCACGGATAGGCGGCACGGATGGGCACGAATAGGCGGCACGGATGGGCACGGATGGGCACTGATAGGCGGCACGGATGGGCACTGATAGGCGGCATGGATGGGCACCGATAGGTGGCACGGATGGGCATAGATGGGCACTATCGTATGTGTTGTACTAATGGATGCCAATCCGTGCCAAACAATGCCTGCCAATCAGTGATGCCCATTGTGGGCACTGATTAGCATCCATTGCGGCACTGATTGGCATCCATTTTTTGTGTCATTTTCATCCCTGGTGGTCTAGGGTGGCATCCTTTTTTTTGCATCCCTGGTGGTCCAGTGGGCATCCTCAGGGGGGCTGTGCCCATAATCAATCAGCACAAAACACCCCCTGTCACAGGAGCAGCCGATCGGCTCTCCTCTACTCACGTCTGACAGACACGAGTGAGGAAGAGCCATCAACGGCTTTTCCTATTTACATCGTGATCAGCCGTGATTGGACACAGCTGATCACGTGGTAAAGAGTCTCCGTGAGAGACTCTTTACCTAGATCGGTGACTGACACCCCGCAACACCGATCGCCGCGATGCGCGGCCCCGGTGGCGCGCAGCGGCTCAGAATCCTGAGGACGTCATATGACGTCCAGTCAGGATTCTACAACCACTTTGCCGACGTCAATCTGTCATTGGCGGGCGGCAAGTGGTTAAAGAAAAACGTTCTTTTCATTAGACCTGATGACGCCATCACTGGCAGATCGCGGCGGGTGGAAGGGGTTGTACCCATCTTCCCGAAAATAAAAGGGTAACGCCCACGTGCAATGCTGGGCCTCAGTGATTGGAAGAACCTGAAGAAAGGGGCGTGGCCGGGGACAGTCAGGCTGGGGAGGAAAGGGCTAGGTAATGCTGGACGGTGTCCTCCAGCCAGGAAATGGGGCGGGGCTCTGTCTGACTTGCTGCAGCTTCTAATGCACATTGTGAGAGGCTCACAGTGTGCGGCGACATCAGAGGAAGCCGTTTCTGTACAGGAGAGATGGATGGGAAGGATGGAGGTCAGATTCAATATATGGATTTGCAGAGCAGTAAAGGGTCAGGGGTGATGTTAGAAACCACATGGGCCCCGTACAGCCAATCTGGAAGCCCCTCCCCTCAGTTTACTATGTTTCCGTTATGAATGAACACAGTGGGAGATTGGTGGTGATCACTCATTGTGTTCATTCATGAAAGGAATGGGCTGGTAAATGTGACATATTCCCTTTCCCCCACTCTTCATCCTCAAGGATCCTATTGTGTGCTTGCAGCTGCCGGTGGGGAGGAGAGGAGGGAAGTCGGCAGCACTTCAGGGGTGGGGGGGGGGGCGCACATAAGAGTGCCTGAGCAATGGGGGGGGGGGGACATATGGTGCGCAGGGAGGGTGATTGATAGGGTGGGGGGGGGGATTACTGGAACCAATCCCATGTCAGGGCCCAGGCCAGCAGGAGGGCCCAGGCAGCGAGGGGGGGAGGGGATTACTGGAACCGATCCCCTGTATGGCTCTCTCTGCAGCAGCTGAAATCCGACTTCTTCTGCTTTTCTTCCTCTCCGGCTTTCAGCTGCTGCAGAGAGAGCCATACAGGGGATCGGTTCCAGTAATCCCCTCCCCCCCCCCCCCTCGCTGTGCTGATCACCCCCTTCCTCACATCCAACTCAGCCAGCTGCCTGGGCCCTCCTGCTGGCCTGGGGCCCCGACCAGGCAGACCGGTGCCACCCCCTCCCCCCCCCCCCTTATCCACGGCCCTGCAAAGGGTTATCATGAGATTGAAGAGCAGAACTCACCGCTGTTATCTCTGGGGTAGATTCAGGTAGATTTGCGCCCTCTTACGGAGGCGCAGCGTACCGTTTTTACGCTGCGCCTCCGTAAATTACGTGCGCTACGCTTCATTCACGAAGCAGTAGCTCCGTAATTTGCGTGTGCGCTCCGTAAAACTGGCCGGCGTAAGCGCGCGTAATTTAAATGATCCCGTAGGGGGCGTGGATCATTTAAATTAGGCGCGTTCCCGCGCCGAGCGTAGTGCGCATGCTCCGTCGGGAAACTTTCCCGACGTGCATTGCGGTAAATGACGTCGCAAGGACGTCATTTGCTTCAAAGTGGACGCCATTCACGATTCACTTACGCAAACGACGTAATTTTTAAAAATCGCGACGCGGGAACGACGGGTATACGTAACATTGGCTGCCCCTGCTAATAGCAGGGGCAGCCTTACGCAGAAACCGACGAACGCAAACGACGTAATCTGCGTACGCAGGGCTCGCGTACGGTTGTGAATCGGCGTTAGTATGCAATTTGCATACTCTACGCTGACCACAACGGGAACGCCACCTAGCGGCCTGCGTAAGAATACAGCCTACGATACGACGGCATAAGAGCCTTACTCCAGTCATATCTTAGGCTGCCGTCGGCGTATCGAGCTTTCTGAATCAGGAGCATTCGATACGCAGACGCAATTGCTTATTGAATCTTCCCCAGTGTGTTCCCTGCACTCTGATCACCAGGGCGCCTCTCCTGTTCCTCTCCTCCCCTGCACAGGTGGGCTGCATTGGTGGGCACAAGGCTGCATTGGTGGGCACAAGGCTGCATTGGTGGGCACAAGGCTGCATTGGTGGGCACAAGGCTGCATTGGTGGACACAAGGCTGCATTGGTGGGCACAAGGCTGCATTGGTGGGCACAAGGCTGCATTGGTGGGCACAAGGCTGCATGGTGGACACAAGGCTGCATTGGTGGGCACGGATACAGTTGTTGTTAATTCTGCATAAAACATTTATGTGTCATTTCATGAGATAATTTATGAGGGCGTGTTTAGGGGCGGGGCTGGGTGGGGCAACTGGTGGCGAGGAACCCTGGAGGCGGGGCTAGTAGCTCAGGACTTGAAATTTAGAGCCTTGCTGTATATTGTTACACATATTCTTTGTTTTCTGAATAAACATTGGGGGGGGGGGGGGGGTTTACTAAACTCAGAATCTGGTGCAGCTGTGAATGGCGGCCAATCAGCTTCTAGCTTCAGCTTGTTTCATGAAGCTTTGATTAGAATACCTGGAAGCTGATTGGTTCCTCTGCACAGCTGCACCAGATTCCGTAATTCTCCGCCATTTATAATATAATTGTGCGAGTCCAACGCTGAATCTCCTATCAATCCCTCCTCCAGATCCCTCGTCCCCTCCTCCAGGACTTCTCCAGAGCCTCTCCTGTCCTCTGGAACTCTCTACCCCAACCTGTCCGGTTATCTCCTACTCTGTCTACTGTAAGAGCCCTTTGGCACCGAGGCGCTGCAAAACGCCCTAAAACGCCTTCAGCACTATTACTGCGTTTTAGGGCGCTAGCGGCTAGCGAGTTTTTCCAGCGTTATTGAAGCGCGAGCAATTCCAGTCCCGCTGTCGTATATGCTCTTTTTTTTTTTTTGCATGTTTACACTTTTGGGAGATCATGTGACTTTTCTACCAGCTCAGAGCGGATTATCGGCGCTATTCCGGCGTTTTTACTGCGCTTTCAATTCGTTTCAATGGAGAGGGGCGTTTTTTTTTTCAGCGCCCAAAAAGCTGCTCCACAGATGCCGCTCTTGCAGGTCTTTTCTCAACGCCCCACCAGCGCAACGCCTCCATGTGAAAGGGTCCATTGAGAGGCATGGAGAGCGTTTTAAGGGCGCTATTTTTAACGCTAAAACGCTGTAAAAATGCTCCCGTGTGAAAGGGGGTCTTAGGTGACCCCTGAAAACTCCTCTCTCCAGGGAGGCCGGTCCCGCCCTCAGCTAACAACATCCCGATCATCCCTCACAGTCCCTCCCTTTTCTTCCACAAGCCCCTCCCCATTAGATTGTCAGCTCCCAGGATCAGGGCCTCTCCTAACCCTCTTTGTATCGAATTGTCTCCCTTTATATTGTAAAGTGCTGTGCAAACTGTTGGTGCCATATAAATCCCGTATCATAGGTGTGCGCACAGGGTGATTAGGGTGTGCCCAGGAAGACCCTAATCACCCTGTGCCTGGGCACACCCTAATCACCCTGTGCAGCACAGATTCCCCCCACTGCCCTGGTTCCCATCTGCCCCCCCCCCCCACACAGCGCTGCCACCTTCTCCTCTTCTATCGGCTCTTGCTGCTGCTGTGGATATTTTAGGAGTGGGGAAGGGGCCAGTAAATATGGCATTTACCAGCACCTTCCCTTTGTGAATGAACACAGCGAGGGATCGGCATCGTGTGTGTTTAGGCTTTCGGGTGCCCACACCCAGTGGCGTTGCTAGGGGGGGTGCGGGCCGCACCGGGTGACACCCACTAGAGGGGTGACACCATCCCGATTTAAAAAAAAAAAAAAAAAAAAAATTTTTTTTTTTTTTTTTTTTTTTTTAGCTGACATGACCAGAGATGCAGGGTGCTGTGTAATGTAAAGGGGTCCAGAGGTGCAGGGTGCTGTGTAATGTAAAGGGGTCCAGAGGTGCAGGGTGCTGTGTAATGTAAAAGGGGTCCAGAGGTGCAGGGGGTTGTGTAATGTAAAAGGGGTCCAGAGATGCAGGGTGCTGTGTAATGTAAAGGGGTCCAGAGGTGCAGGGTGCTGTGTAATGTAAAGGGGTGCAGAGGGCTGTGTAGTGTAAAAGGGTCCAGAGGTGCAGGGTGCTGTGTAATGTAAAGGGGTCCAGAGATGCAGGGTGCTGTGTAATGTAAAGGGGTCCAGAGGTGCAGGGTGCTGTGTAATGTAAAGGGGTGCAGAGGGCTGTGTAGTGTAAAAGGGTCCAGAGGTGCAGGGTGCTGTGTAATGTAAAGGGGTGCAGAGGGCTGTGTAGTGTAAAAGGGTCCAGAGGTGCAGGGGGCTATGAGATGTAAAGGGGTCCAGTGGTGCAGGGTGCTGTGTAATGTAAAAGGGGTCCAGAGGTGCAGGGTGCTGTGTAATGTAAAGGGGTGCAGAGGGCTGTGTAGTGTAAAAGGGTCCACAGGTGCAGGGGGCTATGTGATGTAAAGGGGTGCAGAGGTGCAGGCGGCTGTGTAATGTAAAGGGGTCCAGAGGTGCAGGGTGTTGTGTAATGTAAAGGGGTCCAGAGGTGCAGGGGGCTGTGTAATGTAAAAGGGGTGCAGTGATGCAGGGTGCTGTGTAATGTAAAGGGGTCCAGTGATGCAGGGTGCTGTGTAATGTAAAAGGGGTGCAGTGATGCAGGGTGCTGTGTAATGTAAAGGGGTCCAGAGGTGCAGGGTGCTGTGTAATGTAAAAGGGGTGCAGTGATGCAGGGTGCTGTGTAATGTAAAGGGGTCCAGAGGTGCAGGGTACTGTGCAATGTAAAGGGGTCCAGTGATGCAGGGGGCTGTGTAATGTAAAGGGGTCCAGTGATGCAGGGTGCTGTGTAATGTAAAGGGGTCCAGAGATGCAGTTGTGGAGAGGGGTACACAGTAGTAACAAAAAGATATTGAAGGATGCAGAGGTATGCAGGGGGCACAGTGGGGTGTTTTTACATTTTAACGTGGGGGGGGGGGGTGCCAGATATTGGATCTGCCCCGGGTGCCAAATGCTCTAGGTACGCCCCTGCCCACACCTATGTCCCTGGACTTCATCCAGACTGGCCCACTTTGACAGGTCTCTCCCATGGCGGCCGGACAACTCCCGCACCCCCCCCCCCCCGGCCACCCGCACCCCCTCCATAGATACGCCGCCTAATTGCTAAGTAGCGCCGGCGTATCTTCTTTCTGTATTCAGAAAGCTCGATACGCCGACATTAGCCTAAGATACCACTGGCATAAGGCTCTTACGCCGTCGTATCTTAGGGTGCATTCTGACGCCGGCCGCTAGGTGGCGCCCCCGTAGAAGTCAGCGTAGAGTACGCAAATTGCATACTCACGCCGATTCACAAACGTACGCGCGGCCGGCGCGTTCGTTTTTTACGTCGTTTGCGTACGTCGTTTTCGCCGTAAGGCTGCTCCTGCTATTAGGAGGCGCAGCCAATGCTAAATATGGAGGTCGTTCCCGCGTCGCGATTTTCAAAATTTGCGTCGTTTGCGTAACTCGTTCGTGAATGGTCGCTGGACGCCATTTACGTTCGCGTCGAAGCCAATGACGTCCTTGCGACGTCGTTTACCGCAATGCACGTCGGGAAATTTTCCCGACGGAGCATGCGCAGTACGTTCGGCCTAATTTAAATGATCCACGCCCCCTACGGGATCATTTCAATTGCGCGCGCTTACGCCGGCCCCTTTTACGAAACGCCGCCGCAAATTACGGAGCAAATGCTTCGTGAATGAAGCGTAGCTCCAGTAATTTACGGGAGGCGTAGCGTAAAAACGGTACGCTGCGCCGCCGTAGCAGTGCGCGCCCCTAGCTGAATCCACCCCAATCTCTTCTCCATCACTAGGAGTGTCTGTGTGCGCAGTGATCCCAGCGTTGTCCAGCGGGGGGCAGTGTGACTCTTATACAGTATCTCTCCATTGAAGCGTGTATAATGAGGTCGGTATCCTCCTGTGGGGGGGGGGGGAGGGGGTGTCAGCGCGTGCGGAGGGAAAATCTCTTCATTTCTGGAATAAATGATCCGTCTGCTGACTTTAATCAGTTTGGTTCCTGTCAGTCTCTCCGGCTCGCAGCCCTGGAAGACGATCGCCGTTACTCGCCGCGCACACGCCGATGGTGTGATGAGGACGCGGTTCGCTTCCGACATTCAGGATCCGGACACGGCGATGATTGGCAAACAATTAGACTCGCCTGTTACAGAAGTCAGAGAAAGAAATCCTCTTCCTATCGATACATTATTATGTTCATTGACACCAACAGAAGAGATAAAAAAATAGTTTTTAAAGCAACAATGTAATAATAATAAAAAAAAATAATATAATAAAAAAAAAAGTGCCACGCCCATCAGTTTATTCTCTAGGGCCTTTGCTTTTAAAAAAAAGTGGCCCGGATTCAGGTAGATTTGCCCCTTTGTTACGGAGGCGCAGGGCAGCGTTTTTGCCCTGCGCCCCCGCAAATCTCCTGCGCTACCCGCGATTCACGGAGCAGTAGCTCCGTAAATTGCGTGTGCGCTGTGTAAAATTGCCCGGCGTAAGGGCGCCTAATGTAAATGATCCCGTAGGGGGCGGGAATCATTTAAATTAGGCGCGTTCCCGCGCCGAGCGTAGAGCGCATGCTCCGTCGGGAAACTTTCCCGACGTGCATTGTGGCAAATGACGTCGCAAGGACGTCATTTGCTTCAAAGTGAACGTGAATGGCGTCCAGCGCCATTCACGAATCACTTCCGCAAATTACATAAAATTCGAACGTCGCGACGCGGGAACGGTGGGTATACTTTAGCATTGGCTGCGCCTGCTATTAGAAGGGGCAGCCTTACGCTAAACACGCCTTACGGAAACAACGTAACTTGCGTACGCAGGGCTCGCACAACGTTGTGAATCGGTGTTAGTATGCAATTTGCATACTATACGCTGAGCACAACGGGAACGCCACCTAGCGGCCATCGCAAGAATGCAGCCTAAGATATGAAGGCATAAGAGCCTTATGCCACGCAGATTTTAGGCTGCAGTTGGCGTAACGAGGTTCCTGAACCAGGAGCATTCGTAACGCCGGAGCAAGTAAGCAATTGCGCTGCGTAACTATGGTTACACAGGCGCAATTGCTTCTTGAATCTGGGCCAATGTATATAAATATTTAGGGCCAGATTCACAGCACAAATACGCCGGCGTATTTTCAAATTTGTCGTAACTTGATTTGGAATCCTCAAACCAAGATACGACGGCTTTTGGCAAAGATCCGACAGGCGTACGCCTTCGGATCGTAGGTGTAATTCTCCGGCGGCCGCTGGGTGGAGTTTGCGTCGTTTTCCAGCATCGGGTATGCAAATTAGCTGATTACGGCGATCCACGAAGGTACGCGCGTTTGTTGCATTTTCTTACGTCGCCACTCGTCGGCTTCTTCCGTCGTAAAGTTACGAGTCCTATTTAGATGGTGTAACATTAGACCATCTATGTTAAAGTATGGCCGTCGTTCCCGCGTCCGTCGAATTTCAAATTTTTTCTTTTTGCGTATGGCCTCCAGGAATACGAAAGCACGTTACACACGTCGCCGTTCAAAAAACACGTCGGGGCGCCGTAATTTCGCGCAAAGCACGGCGGGAAATTTCCTAACGGAGCCTGCGCAGAACGTTCGGCGTGGGAACGCGCCTAATTTAAATGGTTTACGCTGCCGCAAGTTTACACGTAAGTGCTTTGTGAATCAGGCACTTACGACGAAAACTTGCGGCGGAGTAACGTAAAGGGGATACGTTACGCCGCCGTAAATTTTCGTGAATCTGGCCCATAATGTTTGGGGGTTCTAAGTAATTTTTTTGCAAAAAAAATAAATACCGATTGTTACTTTATTTCATTGCACTTTAACCACTTCAGCCCCAGAGGAGGATTTGGCTGCCCAATGACCGGGCCACTTTAACAGACAATTGCGCGGTCGTGCGACGTGGCTCCCAAACACAATTGGCGTCCTTTTTTCCCACAAATAGAGCTTTGTTTTGGTGGTATTTGATCGCCTCTGCGGTTTTTATTTTTTGCGCTATAAACAAAAATAGAGCGACAATTTAAAAAAAAAAATGTATGGGCTGGATTCAAGAAGCAATTGTGCCTGCGTAACCATAGTTACACAGCGCAATTGCTTACTTGCGCCGGCGTAACGACTTCTCCTGATTCAGGAACCTTGTTACGCTGACTGCAGCCTAAGATATGCGCGGCATAAGGCTCTTATGCCCTCATATCTTAGGCTGCATTCTTGCGATGGCCGCTAGGTGGCGTTCCCGTTGTGCTCAGCGTATAGTATGCAAATTGCATACTAACGCCGATTCACAACGTTGCGCGAGCCCTGCGTACGCAGTTTACGTCGTTTCCGTACGGCGTCTTTCGCGTAAGGCTGCCCCTGCTATTAGCAGGGGCAGCCAATGTTACGTATACCCGTCGTTCCCGCGTCGCGAAATTTCTAATTTACGTAGTTTGCGTAAGTGATTCGTGAATGGCGCTGGACACCATTCACGTTCACTTTGAAGCAAATGACGTCCTTTGCGACGTCAGTTGCCGCAATGCACGTCGGGAAAGTTTCCCGACGGAGCATGCGCTCTACGATCAGCGCGGGAACGCGCCTAATTTAAATGATTCCCGCCCCCTGCGGGATCATTTAAATTGCGCGCGCTTACGCCGGGCATTTTGCCGGCGCGCCCACGCAATTTACGGAGCTACTGCTCCGTGAATCAAGGGCAGCGCAGTAAATGCCCTGCACCTCCGTAAAAAATGCGCAATTGTACTTGAATCTAGCCCTACATTTTTTACTTTTTGCTATAATAAATATCCCCAAAAATATATAAAAAAACGTTTTTTTCCTGAGTTTAGGCCGATACGTATTCTTCTACCTATTTTTGGTAAAAAAAAATCGCAATAATCGTTTATCGATTGGTTTGCACAAAAGTTATTGGCCCGGATTCACAGACATCGGCGCATATTTATGCCGGCGTAGCGCATCTAATATACGCTACGCCGACGCAGCGCGCAGAGGCAAGCACCGAATTCACAAAGCACTCGCTGTTAAAGATACGCTGGGTTTTCTTGGCGTAAGCCGGCGTAGGTGGAAGTGGGCGTGAGCCATGCTAATGAAGGACTGGGCGTCATTAAGTTACGAATAACGTACGGCGAATGCGCCGTCCCGTGGACGTATCCCAGTGCGCATGCGCAGAATCACGTCGGAACTACTCCCTAAGATACGACGTATCACTGCCTACGACGTGAACGTAACCTACGCCCAGCCCTATTCACGTACTACGTAAACGGCGTAAAATACGACGGCTGTGTTCCCTGGTCCATACCTTTGCATGCGGTGAGGAGGTGATCTATCGCCCTCGGGTCGCCTGTCAGGTGACAGTCACACATGTAAACGAAACCCCAAGGCGACGCCACATGACTTTCAGCGCGCCGCAATCCACAGTAATGCATTGCCCTACCTTAAAAACGTCACCTCCAGTTTTCGGTGTGTCAAAGTGCGTTAGTGGCGCAATCATTTCAATAGGCTTGTTTGAGCTTTCAGAAAGCAGGGGGGCGGAGAGCTGAAATTACACTGCAGTGTGAGAGCAGATTGGAGGGAAGGGACACACCCCCTTCACACAGCACACAGGCACCACTGAGGCTGTCAATCACAGGCTGTGTGCTGGAGCTCCCGCCAATAACACCTTTTATCTCTTGGTGTCAGAAATACTGACAGGAAGGAGGAAGCAGACAGGAATGACACCGAGTCCCTTTCACACTTATACCACTTGTAGCGTGATTGGACGGCAAAATCACATGACAAGTCATTCTCCATGATTTTCAATGACTACCATTCATATCGGCACGACTTTGAGTCATTCCCCCTTACATCAGAGTCCCCCCATCAGAGTCCCCCTTGTATCTGTGTCCCCCCATCAGAGCCCCCCTTACATCAGAGCCCCCCTTGCATCAGAGTCCCCCTTGTAT
>NW_024404413.1:867500-958069 GCF_905171775.1 Rana temporaria | reverse complement strand
CTCGAGATACGACGGCGCATAGTTACACTTAAAGCGGGAGTTCACCCATAAGAAAAAAATTTCAAAAAATCCCCTTAGATTCCTGCTCGTTTTGTCTAGGGGAATCGGCTAGTTGTGTTAAAATATGAGCCGTACTTATCGTTTTCGAGATGCATCTTCTCCGTCGCTTCCGGGATATGGGTCTTCGGGAAGAGGCGTTCCTTCTTGATTGACAGTCTTCCGAGAGGCTTCCGACGGTCGCATCCATCGCGTCACGAGTAGGCGAAAGAAGCCGAACGTCGGTGCGGCTCTATACTGCGCCTGCGCACCGACGTTCGGCTTCTTTCGGAAAATTGTGGCGCGTTGGATGCGACTGTCGGAAGCCTCTCGGAAGACTGTCAATCAAGAAGGAACGCCCACTCCCGCAGCCCATACCCGGAAGCAACGGAGAGGATGCATCGCGTAAACGGTAAGTACGGCTCATATTTTACACAACTAGCGGATTCCCCTAGACAAAACGAGCATTAATCTAAGGGGAAAAAGTGTAATTTAGGGGTGAACCTCCGCTTTAAGCAGCGTATCTGTGCGCCGTGCCCACAAAACTAGATACGCCTGAAAATAGGCTTCCTACGACCGACGTAACTTGCCTACGCCGTCGTATCGTGGGCGCATTTGCCGCTCCCATAGATTTTCTATGCACATATGCAAATGAGGGAGATACACCGATTCACAAACGTAGTTGCGCCCGGCGCATCATACACG
The DNA here is from genome assembly GCF_905171775.1 of Rana temporaria. Taxonomy (NCBI): domain Eukaryota; kingdom Metazoa; phylum Chordata; class Amphibia; order Anura; family Ranidae; genus Rana; species Rana temporaria. The sequence goes on along the minus strand of NW_024404413.1, from coordinate 957,328 downwards.
CGGTTTGCGTAAGTCTTACGTCCGGCGTAAAGTTATTCCCCCATATAGGAGGCGCAACTCATGCAAAGGTATGGACCAGGGAACACAAGCCGTCGTATCTTTTGTCGTTTACGTTGTACGTGAATAGGGCTAGGCGTAGGTTACGTTCACGTCGTAGGCAGTGATTCGACGTATCTTAGGCAGTTGTCTCGACTTGATTCTGAGCATGCGCACTGGAATGCGGCCACGGGACCGGCGCATGCGCCGTTCATTTTAAGTACTTCTATGGCGCTTGGTCCATCATTTGCATGGGGTCACGCCTCATTAGCATGGCTCACGCCCACTTCCACCTACACAGGCTTACGCCGAGGAAACCCAGCGTATCTTTAACAGCGAGTGGGAGCAAGTGCTTTGCGAATCCAGTGCTTGCCTCTGTGCGCTGCGCCGGCGTAGCGTAAAAGAAATAAATATGCGCCGATGTCTGTGAATCCGGGCCATTGTCTGTGCTAGTAGATAAATAGAAACTTTTGTAACTCTTCGGCCTCGTACACACGACCGGTTTTCTCGGCAAAAACCAGCAAGAAAACTGCTGGCAGAGCTTTCTTGCAGAGAAAACCATTCGTGTGTACGAGGCTTTTCGGGTTTCTCGTCGGGAAATCTGGCCAGAATCTCGACAAGAAAAATAGAGAACCTGCGCTCTATTTTCTCGTTGAGATTCTTGTCGGCCTGTTTCCCAACGAGAAACTCGAGAGTGTGTATACTTACATCGCCGTGGAAACCTGTGCATGCTGGAAAAACACTTGACGCATGCGTGGTAGCTTCCACGGCATAGGCAGGGCGAAGCAAGATTGCGGCGACGGCATCGAATGTGACGAGCGCATGCTCCCTGTACGCGATGAAGTCACCGCGTTCTTGCCTTCCAAGAGAACCACGGTTCTTTTGAAAGGTCAGTGTGTACACTCGGGCGGCAAGAGATTTTTGCCAAGACTCTCGTTCGAGAAAAACAATGTTTTTTTCCTGACGAGATTCTTGCCTGTGTGTACGAGGCCTTCCTTCTTAGATCAAAGGGAGAAAACTTCTGTGTGTAAATGCTGTAAGTTTAACCACTAATGCCGCGTACAAACGATGGGAAATTTCCCTCTAAAACTGCCATGATGTGCCAATTTTATGCATCTAAAACGGATTGCCATGGTGTGCCAAACCTGCTACCTTCATTTTAACCGCTTGCTATCCGGCCGCCGACTATTTACGGCCACAAGGTGGCTCCAATATGCCGTGGGGCCTTCAATATGCGGCCTCTGACTGCGTGCCTTATTGTGATTTTTTTTCTTACTAAAATATGTAGAATACGTATCGGACTAAACTAAAAAAAAAACATTTAAAAAAAAAATGGATATTTATTATAGCAAAAAGTAAAAAATATTGGCCCAGATTCACATAGGAGTTACGACGGCGTATCTCCAGATACGCCGTCGTAACTCTGAGTGCGGGCCGTCGCAACTCCGCGCCTGATTCATAGAATCAGATACGAGTGGCGTAAGTCTCCTACGCCGTCGTATCTTGGGGTGCATATTTACGCTGGCCCCTAGGTGGCGCTTCCGTATATTTCCGCTTTGAATATGCTAATTGGCTAGATACGCCGATTCACGAACGTATGTGCGCCCGGCATATCAAGACGTATCGTAGTTTACGTAAGACACACGCCGGCGTAAAGTTACCCCTCATAAAGCAGGGGTAAGTCATGTTGGGTATGGACGTCGGAAACGTACGAACAGCGTCGTATTTTACATCGTTTGCGCAAGTCGTCCGTGAATGGGGCTGTGCGTAGGTTGCGTTCACGTCGACTAAGCATTGAGCGGGCGTAATTTAATTTGAAAATTCAACGTGATACTGAGCATGCGCCGTGCGTTCGAAATGTCATTTACGTGGGGTCATGATTAGTTTGCATAAAACGCCCACCTCTTCCTCATTTGATTGAGGCGCGCTTACGCCGGCACATTTACGATACGCCGCCGTAACTTTAGACGCAAGTGCTTTGTGAATACAGCACTTGCCTCTCTAAGTTGCGGCGGTGTAGCGTAAATACGATACGCTACGCCCGCTTACATTTACGCCGCCCTACGTAAATCTGGCCCATTGTGTGTGTGTTTTTTATTTTTATTGTCGCTCTATTTGTGTTTATAGCGAAAAAAATAAAAACCGCAGAGGTGATCAAATACCACAAAAAGAAAGCTCTATTTGTGGGAAAAAAAGGACGTCAATTTTGTTTGGGAGCCACGTCGCACGACCGCGCAATTGTCATTCAAAGCGTGACAGTGCTGAAAGCTGAAATTTCGCCTGGGCAGGAAGGGGGTATATGTGCCCAGTAAGACAGACGGGTATCTGCACCCCCCCCCCTCTCCCCTGAAAGGTGCCAAATGTGACACCCGAGGGGGGGGAGGGATCCAAAAAGCGGAGGCTCCCTTTTTGTGTGAACCTCCGCTTTAAGAATAATATGAATACAGATTATTATCTTTTATTATATTTAGCACCTTTAAAAAATTTAATTTATTAAAGTTTTATATTTCTTCTGAATGTGATACCACGTATTTATTCTAAATCTCATCTGACTACTATGTTTATATGCAATATATATTTTTTTTTTCAAAAGTCAAAACAATTGAGAAAGGGACTGTATAGCCCAAACATTATCTTTAATAATAATCTTTTTTCAAAGTGGGCCAAATTTGATGAAGTGAACATGTGTGAGGGCCGACCATTTTGCCCGACGTTCTTTGAACCATTAAGGCCCCATGCACACGAGACGCAAATGCAAACTCATCTAAACACAAGTTTTCAAACGCAAAAACCGGCGTTTAAAACGCCCCTTTTTGCCACGAATTTCGCGATGTTTTACCGCATTTGCGTTTATAAGCGTTTGGTTAAGAAACATCATAAGACCCTCCCTAAGCTCAAAAAACAGTATTATTTAACCATTTCAGCCATTTTGTGAGACCAGAGCAGCAGTGTACGCGTATTTAGCGTGTCACTTGCCACGTCATCTGCCACAAGTTGTGGATTGTCCACTGGCCACGTCACCTGGCCACATCACCTGCCACAAGTTGTGGATTGTCCACTGGCCACGTCACCTGCCACAAGTTGTGGATTGTCCACTGGCCACGTCACCTGCCACAAGTTGTGGATTGTCCACTGGCCACGTCACCTGCCACGTCACCTGCCTCAAGTTGTGAATTGTCCAATTGCCACGTCATCTGCCACAAGTTGTGGATTGTCCACTGGCCACGTCACCTGGCCACATCACCTGCCACAAGTTGTGGATTGTCCACTGGCCACGTCACCTGCCACAAGTTGTGGATTGTCCACTGGCCACGTCACCTGCCACAAGTTGTGGATTGTCCACTGGCCACGTCACCTGCCACGTCAACTGGCCACGTCACCTGCCACAAGTTGTGGATTGTCCACTGGCCACGTCACCTGACACGTTACCTGGCCATGTCACCTGCCACAAGTTGTGGATTGTCCACTGGCCACGTCACCTGCCACAAGTTGTGGATTGTCCACTGGCCACGTCAACTGGCCACGTCACCTGACACGTTACCTGGCCATGTCACCTGCCACAAGTTGTAGATTGTCAAATGGCCACGTCATCTGCCACATCACCTGGCCACGTCACCTGCCACAAGTTGTGGATTGTACACTTGCCACGTCACCTGGCCATGTTACCTGCCACAAGTTGTGGATTGTCCACTTGCCACGTCACCTGCCACAAGTTGTGGATTGTCCACAATGCAAGCAATTACATTTTTTTTTTGGTTTTTTTTTATGGTTTTTCATCATTTGCCATCATTTTTGAGATTTCTAATGTAAAAAAATAGGTCACCTTTAAAAACGCCTATAAACGAAATCGCTGCAAAACGCCGGTACCTCGTTTTGCCACGATTAGCAGCGTTTTGTCGCGATTTGTGTCTGAAACGCGAAAACGTTTGCGTCTGAACCCAAAATTTTGCTTCTGAAAAAACTAGCTTAAACCCAACTGCTTTAAAACGCAAAAAACGTGAATGTGTGCATGGACACATAGGATAACATTAAATGTGTTCAGGGGCAGTTGAAAAAAATGCCCAAATGCCTCTGAACTCGAGTTTACCAGCGTCTCGTGTGCATGGGGCCTAACCGGTTAAGACCCGGACCATTATGCAGCTTAAGGACCTGGCCCCTGGGATGCCATTGGACGACTGTCCTGTCTATCATAAGAGGCGGGACTTTGTATTAAAGAGGCCACAGAGAGCTCAGCGAAGCTGGCCCCCCTACAATCGGCACAAATAAAAACTCATGTGTGTTTCTTTAGTGCTACGTTTGTGCTGTTTTGTGCCGCAAAAATTTACGTTTGTGCTGCTTTTATTTTGAAGATATTAGCAATTGTTTTTTCCAGACTATGACATCACACAGCCCCCCATACAACGCCCAAATGGCACAAAACTGGTCTCGTTTATTAGTGCTACTTTTGTGCTGATATTATTTCCGTTCTATCTTTTATCGTTTTTGCGTTATTAATGACTTATTAAAGGTCACACAGCCCCCCTACAACGCCCAAATGACACGAAACTGGTCTCGTTGGTTAGTGCTACGTTTGTGCTGTTTTGTGCTGCAATTTTTTTTATTTGTGCTGTTATGGTTTTAAAGTTCTAACAGTTTATTTATTTTTTTCAAACCCCACTCACTTTGCCCACCTTACAATCAGCACAAATAAAAACTCAAGTGTGTTTCTTTAGTGCTGCGTTTGTGCTGTTTAAATTTTCTTTCTATCTTTTATCGTTAAGGTCACTCAGCCCCCCACAACACCCAAATGACACAAAACTGGTCTCGTTGGTTAGTGCTACGTTTGTGCCGTTTTGTGCTGCTAAAATTTATGTTCTATCTTTTATTGTTTTTGTGTTATTAATGATTTATTAAAGGTCACCAAAGGTCACTCAGCCCCCCTACCACCCCGAAAGGACACAAAACTGGTCTCGTTGGTTAGTGCTACGTTTGTGCTGGTCTGTGCTGCTAAAATTTTTAGTTGTGCTGTTATGGTTTCTAAGTTCTAACAGTTTTCTTGTTCTTTTCAAACCCCACTCACTTTGCCTGCCCCCCCCCCCCCGTACAATCTGCACAAATAAAAACTCAAATGTTTTAGTGCTATGTTTGTGCTGCTAATATTTTTATTTGTGCTGTTATGGTTTTTAAAATATAGCAGCTTGTTTTTATTTGATAACAACCCACTCACTTTGCACCCCATGTTATTAAATCTTAAAAACAAACAAACAAAACAGAGTTTGACTGCTACCTGCCCTGACCATGGCTTGTCTCTGGATTCTGCCTTCTGTTCTTGCCTGATCTAACTCCCGTTGCTGATTTGGCTTGTGACCCGACTATCCTGTTGTCTGCCGTCTATGCCTGATCTGCCCGACCATTATGGACCCGGCTCATCTGACCCTGCATCCTGCTCATCAAGCCTGCTACAGCTCTTCAGTCCAGCAAGGTCTCACCTGTCTCCTGCTTCCAGCTGCTTACCCACAGTATGCTGCCAGCCAAGCTCAGTGCCAGCTTATATGCCACCAGCCGGTTCTGCTGCCACCACGCAGTCTACTGGACTTATCACAGGCACCCATACCTCGCTGTGCTCCAATTTCTGCTGTCTAACCAGGAGATCACTAACCAGGTATGGGACAGGAGGGCAGGGTGATGTCATTGTCTGGGAAAAAACAAATTGCTTATATCTTAAAAATAAAAGCAGCACAAATTTGTATTTTTATGGCACAAAAAAGCACAAACGTAGCACTAACAAATAGTATGTTTGTTTGTTTTTAAGATTTAATAACATGGGGTGCAAAGTGAGTGGGTTGTTATCAAATAAAAACAAGCTGTTATATCTTAAAAACCGTAACAGCACAAATAAAAATATTAGCAGCACAAACATAGCACTAAAACATTTTGAGTTTTTATTTGTGCAGATTGTACGGGGGGGGGGGGGGGCAGGCAAAGTGAGTGGGGTTTGAAAAGAACAAAAAAACTGTTATAACTTAAAAACCATAACAGCACAACTAAAAATTTTAGCAGCACAGACCAGCACAAACGTAGCACTAACCAACGAGACCAGTTTTGTGTCCTTTCGGGGTGGTAGGGGGGCTGAGTGACCTTTGGTGACCTTTAATAAATCATTAATAACACAAAAACAAAAGATAGAACATACATTTTAGCAGCACAAATGTAGCACTAACCAACGAGACCAGTTTCGTGTCATTTTGGCGTTGTAGGGGGGCTGTGTGATGTCATAGTCTGGAAAAAACAATTGCTAATATCTTCAAAATAAAAACAGCACAAACGTAGCACTAAAGAAACACACTTGAGTTTTTATTTGTGCTGATTGTAGGGGGGCCAGCTTCGCTGAGCTGCCACAGAGGGGTAGATTCAGGTAGCAATTGCGTCTGCGTAACCATAGTTACGTGGCATAAGGCTCTTATGCCCTCATATCTTTGGCTGCATTCTTACGCAGGCCGCTAGATGGCGTTCCTGTAGTGGTCAGCGTAGAGTATGCAAATTGCATACTAACGCCGATTCACTACCGTACGCGCGCCCTGCGTACGCAGTTTACGTCGTTTGCGTACGTCGTGTCTAGCGTAAGGCTGCTAATAGCAGGCGCAGCCAATGCTAATGATACCCGTCGTTCCCGCGTTGCGAGGTTTAAATTTTACGTAGTTTGCGTAAGTGAATCGTGAATAGCGCTGGACGCCATTCACTTTGAAGCAAATGACGTCCTTGCGACGTCATTTACCGCAATGCACGTCAGGAAAGTTTCCCGACGGAGCATGCGCTCGGCGAGGGAACGCGCCTTATTTAAATGATTCCCGCCCCCTACGGGATCATTTAAATTGCGCGCGCTTACGCCGGGCATTTTGCCGGAGCGCCCACGCAATTTACGGAGCTACTGCTCCGTGAATCGAGGGTAGCGCAGATAATTTGCAGGGGCACAGGGCAAAAACGGTGCCCTGCGCCTACGTAAAAACTGCGCAAATCTTACTGAATCTACCCCAAACAAGAGATTCTCCTGTTTGTAATGTGTCGGCACTCGTCCCCTCCGAGGCTGCAGATGGGCATTGATCAGGCTGCACTGATAGCAATGGTAAAGCTGCATTTTATGCCACATGTGAGGCTGCAATGGTGAGGCTGCATTGGTTGCAATGGTGAGGCTGAATTCATGGCAATGGTGAGGCTGCATTCATGGAAATGGTACGCCAATAAATACGGTATATCCAAATAACACGCCCAAGCTCATCCTTAGTCCTAAGCAGCGCTCTGGGATTCGTTGGGGCCACAAAAGAAATATATACAGTATATCCAAATAACACGCCTGAGCTCATCTCTTCACCACACACAGTCACAAAGGTAAGAGAATTCTTGTTGGGACGTGTATTGGTTGCTCAGAGGAACACACTTAGACCGAATTTTAATGGTTCAAAGAATGTCAGGCAAAATAGTTGGCCCTCACACATGTTCACTTCATCAAATCTGGCCCTCTTTGAAAAAAGTTTGGACACCCCTGGCATAAACGTACCGGCATGTGATAACGCTGGGAGTGACTCTCAACCGGACACCAATCCTACGGATGATGAGGCAGCGGTTACTTTCTCTCGCTATGGTCAAGCTATTAAACCAAAGATATGGAGGGACTTCGTCTCATATTAAATGCTTCATACTTGAGAGGGAAGATGTAATGATGTGTATGCATACCTCCCAACCGTCCCGGATTCTGCGGGAATTTCCCGCGATTTGAAGTATGTCCCACGATCGTAGCTAAATTCCCGCAGCCCAGTGCCAGAACAAGTGAGTGACGTCTGGTCACCAGATATCCTAAGTTCTCCCGCGAGGTGCGGCAGTGTTCCGCATTTGGGCTGCTGTTCCCTGACACATACCAGAGTTGCAGCCACCCTAACTAATCACTGGTTGCTAGGGCCGCCCCGCTTGGCGTCTAACAACCAGTGACGTCACACACACAGAGACTTCCAGAGCGAGGCCGTGTCAGTGTTACCCTGGCTCCACCCACCTCTTCCACTTCTCCGGCTCCCGCGGTCCGCCACGCGGCGGCCTAATGCAGCTACAGGCAAGGCCTTCCTCGCTTTGAAGAGTGAATGATCGTGGAGCCATGGGGATGATGACAGCGGCATCTGCATACCCCCCAACCGTCTCGGGTTCCGCGGGATCCTCCCGCAATTTAAAGTGTGTCCCGCAGACTAGACTAGAGTCCCGGAAAACAGGGCTCCCGGGCGCGACATTCCGTGCATCCATGTTTGTTTTGGTTTCCCGCCACCGTGTTTGAGTCCGGTGCCCTGTGATTGGGCGTATGGGGTCATGTGCGGCTGGCCTGTCAGCGATCGTCTTGACGTCCCGCCTCTGCACATGACCGCTACACGCCCAATCACAGTGCGACGGTACACCACGGAGCGGGCAGCAGACGGATGGAGGTATGCACTCTGGGCAGTTACAGTCTCAGCGTCGCCCTCGGTCTACATTCCTGAGGTGGAGGAGGACAGGCGGAGTCAAGAGTTGGAGACGGTACACTGCAGCATGGACTGGACAGACTTGGCAGGAGGTCAGTGTAACCCCCCCCCCCCCCCCCCCCCATCAACAACCTTAATGCGAACAGAGGAGAAACCGGAGCGGTGTGTAGGTGACTGTTGAAGTAAAGAGAGCACAGGTGAGTGGCACCCCCTCCCCGCTCAACAACTTCAACCACCCAGCCCCCCCCCCCTTCCGCTCAACAACTGTCCCGCAGTGGATTTTTAAATTGTTGGGAGGTATGTGTATGCTTTATGTTAGAATTCAAGTTCAATTGTTACACCCAGTTCCTTTTATCATGTTGGGAAACAGTTAACAGGTTTGGTCATGTGATCTGGGGGGGGGGGCGGGGAGCTGTGGTTAGTTCTAAGATGGAGGCCGCTGAATAAGCACCAAGCTCATGCTTGTCTGCCTATCCTTCATGCTAAATCTTTACACTCGCCGAGGGCGCTGGAGACCCGAGGTACGCGGCCTCGGTCGGTCGGGTTGTGGCTTTAGTGGGCAGACCGCGCTACAGTCTGCATATCCTGGAGGGGTGAGAGTAAAATTCCGATCCTCTTCGCAGTCTCTCCTTGTAAACCTCACACAGCGGCTTATCTCCCTGTTATCTGAAATAGGGACTCTCTGATCATTAACCCTCTGTGACCTTGGTGCTAGGGGAGGACTGTGCTTTACTACTTCAATGGACGCATGCTTACATAAATGGTTAACTCTTTACAGCTCAATATCTGCAGGCTGGTGCTTCTGGAATCAATAGCATGTAACACCTTAGTGCAGGGGTGGCAAACAAGGCCCGCGGGCTAAATCCGGCCCGCCAGGCCTTGCTATGTGGTCCGCGCAGCTATGTTGGCACACCACGCGATCCGGTCCGCAGCCTTGGCCATAGGAAAGTCCCCGGCTTCGGCCTAGCTCCGGAGCAGCGGCCATCTTGGTACACCCGGCGGCGGCTGTTTTGTCAGGAAGTAACGTTTCACCGCCGCCATCTTGCTCCACCCCAGGCTCGCCTAGTAACCAGTGCACGGCGTGACACTCTGCACCGCCTCGGCTCACTGATTTTAGAACCGGGACCACAACAGCAGACACGAGGAAAAGGTATCTGAGATCTGCACCTGCAGGTAGGGGAGACACCATCACCCGGGGAGCATGGCTGTCTGTTCTGAGCGGAGGAGGGGGACACCTGTGACACCAGAGAGGAGGGGGACCAGTGTCACTGGGGTCCCCCTCCTCTCCTCTCTGGGGTCCCTCTCCTCTCTGGGGTCCCCCTCCTCTCTGGTGTCACTGGGGTCCCCCACCTCTCCTCTCTGGTGTCACTGGGGTCCCCCACCTCTCCTCTCTGGTGTCACTGGGGTCCCCCACCTCTCCTCTCTGGGGTCCCCCACCTCTCCTCTCTGGGGTCCCCCACCTCTCCTCTCTGGTGTCACTGGGGTCCCCCTCCTCTCTGGGGTCCCTCTCCTCTCTGGGGTCCCCCTCCTCTCCTCTCTGGGGTCCCCCACCTCTCCTCTCTGGGGTCCCCCTCCTCCCCTCTCTGGTGTCACTGAGGTCCCCCTCCTCTCTGTTGTCACTGGGGTCCCTCTCCTCTCTGGTGTCACTGAGGAGAGGAGGGGGACCCCAGTGACACCAGAGAGGAGGGGGACACCAGAGAGGAGGGGGACCCCAGTGACACCAGAGAGGAGGGTGACACCAGAGACGAGAGGAGGGGGTGACACCAGAGAGGAGGAGGCAGTGCACTCCTGAACCCTGCGCTCCCTACGCAGCGCACTCCTGAACCCTGCGCTCCCTATGCAGCGCAAGAAAACTGGAGTGCAGATACAACCGGCCCTTTGAGGGCAACCAAACTGCTGATGCGGCCCCCGATGAATTTGAGTTTGACACCCCTGCCTTAGTGTCTGTATATGTGCTTAAAGCTTTAAAGTCAGCATGGACATTTACCTCTCCGGAGCAGCGGCCATCTTGGTACACCCGGCGGCGTCTGTTTTGTCAGGAAGTAACGTTTCACCGCCGCCATCTTGCTCCACCCCAGGCTTGCCTAGTAACCAGTGCACGGCGTGACACTCTGCACCGCCTCGGCTCACTGATTTTTAGACCCGGGACCACAACAGCAGACATGAGGAAAAGGTATCTGAGATCTGCACCTGCAGGTAGGGGAGACACCATCACCCGGGGAGCATGGCTGTCTGTTCTGAGCGGAGGAGGGGGACACCTGTGACACCAGAGAGGAGGGGGACCAGTGTCACTGGGGTCCCCCTCCTCTCCTCTCTGGGGTCCCTCTCCTCTCTGGGGTCCCCCTCCTCTCCTCTCTGGTGTCACTGGGGTCCCCCACCTCTCCTCTCTGGGGTCCCCCACCTCTCCTCTCTGGGGTCCCCCACCTCTCCTCTCTGGTGTCACTGGGGTCCCCCTCCTCTCTGGGGTCCCCCTCCTCTCCTCTCTGGGGTCCCCCTCCTCTCCTCTCTGGGGTCCCCCACCTCTCCTCTCTGGGGTCCCCCTCCTCCCCTCTCTGGTGTCACTGAGGTCCCCCTCCTCTCTGGTGTCACTGGGGTCCCCCTCCTCTCCTCTCTGGTGTCACTGAGGAGAGGAGGGGGACCCCAGTGACACCAGAGAGGAGGGGGACCCCAGTGACACCAGAGAGGAGGGGGACCCCAGTGACACCAGAGAGGAGGGTGACACCAGAGACGAGAGGAGGGGGTGACACCAGAGAGGAGGAGGCAGTGCACTCCTGAACCCTGCGCTCCCTACGCAGCGCACTCCTGAACCCTGCGCTCCCTATGCAGCGCAAGAAAACTGGAGTGCAGATACAACCGGCCCTTTGAGGGCAACCAAACTGCTGATGCGGCCCCCGATGAATTTGAGTTTGACACCCCTGCCTTAGTGTCTGTATATGTGCTTAAAGCTTTAAAGTCAGCATGGACATTTACCTCTCCAGCGCGCCCGCGATGTCGGGCACCCGAAGCCGATCTATCGCTCGGCTTACCATCATCGGTAAGGGAATCAGGAAGTGAAGCCTTCTGGCTTCACTTCCTGGTTCCCTACTGCGACTCGTGCTGCGTAATGCCACTGGTCTCTGCTGTCTTCTGGGAACCGTGTGTCCCCCAGAAGACGTGGTATAGATTCCTGCGTGCGGCGGGCGGATTCCCTCTGGGAGCGATCCGTGACGACGGCGCGGCTATTCATTTATAGCCGCTCCGTCGCGATCGCTCCCCGGAGCTGAAGAACGGGGAGAGCCATATGTAAACACGGCTTCCCCGTGCTTCACTGTGGCGGCTGCATCGATCATGTGATCCCTTTTATAAGGGAGACTCGATCGATGACGTCAGACCTACAGCCACACCCCCCTACAGTTGTAAACACACACTAAGTGAACACTAAATCCTACAGCGCCCCCTTGTGGTTAACTCCCAAACTGCAACTGTCATTTTCACAATAAACAATGCAATTTAAATGCATTTTTTGCTTCCCAAAAATATGTCAAAATTGTCCGAAGTGTCCACCATAAAAATCGCTGATCGCCGCCAATAGTAGTAAAAAAATAATAATTAATAAAAATGCAATAAAACTATCCCCTATTTTGTAAACGCTATAAATTTTGCGCAAACCAATCGATAAACGCTTATTGCAATTTTTTTTTTTACCAAAAATAGGTAGAAGAATACGTATCGGCCTTAACTGAGGAAAAAAATATGTTTTTATATATGTTTTTGGGGGATATTTATTATAGCAAAAAGTAAAAAATTTCGCATTTTTTTTTCAAAATTGTCGCAAAAAATAAAAACCGCAGAGGTGATCAAATACCACCAAAAGAAAGCTCTATTTGTGGGGAAAAAAGGACGCCAATTTTGTTTGGGAGCCACGTCGCACGACCGCGCAATTGTCTGTTAAAGCGACGCAGTGCCGAATCGCAAAACCTGGCCTGGGCATTTAGCTGCAAAATGGTCCGGGGCTTAAGTGGTTAAAAGTGATGGGCTACGGAAAAATGGCAGAGATCGGTGACTATTTTTTTTTTTTTTTCTATAAGCAGTGAACTACTAGAAAATGGCGGCAATTGCTGTGATATGAAGCATAGAGAAAAGCATGGGATGAGCACTCCGTTTTATTTCTTTTCGGAATGAGGGTTAGGGGTTGCCATTAGGGGTATATTGAGTGATGCTGTTCCGTCAGATATGGTGTCCCGTTGGAATTGGTAACGGAAGTGACGTTCCGTCACCGCCATCTTCGCGGACACATCGGACACATTTTTGGGAATATTGTAATTTTCCCGGCGAAAAGTGCTATAAAAATGCACAGATTACTGTGAAAATGACAATGCAGTGAAGGGGTTAACCACTAGGTGGCGCTGAGGCGTTAAGTGTGCCCTAAGGGAGTGATTCTTACTGTAGGGAGGCGTGCCACACAGAAGAACGGGGAAGGTTTGTTTACAAGTCCTGTCAGGGAGAGGAGACCGATGGTGTGTCCCTTATACACAGGGACACCGATTGGTCACCTCCCTCAGTCAGTCCCCTCCCCCCCACAGTAAGAATCACTCCCAGGGAACATATTTAACCCTTTGATCGCCCCCCCCCCCATGTTAACCCCTTCACTGCCAGTGTCATTTTTACAGTAATCAGTGCATTTTTATAGCACTGGTCGCTGTAAAAATGTCAATGGTCCCAAAAAGTGTCCGATGTGTCCGCCATAATGTCGCAGTCCTGACAAGCAGATAACTGCCATTACTAGAACATTTTAAAAAATTTCATAATGCTATCCCCTATTTTGTAGGCACTATGGCCCGGATTCACGTAGAGCGGCGCATAGTTATGCCGGCGTAGCGTATCGAATATACGCTACGCCGACGAAGCGCAGAGCGGCGAGCACTGTATTCACAAAGCCGGCGTAATGTAAATCCGTAGGCGTAAGCCGGCCTAATTCAAAGTAGGTGGAAGTGGGCGCGATCCATTTAAATGAAGCGTGACCCCATGCAAATGATGGGTGGAATGAACGGCGCATGCAGCGTCCCGTGGACGCAACCCAGTGCGCATGCTCAGAATCGCATCGGAACGTACGCCTAAAACACGTCGAATCACTGCCTACGACTTGAACGTAACCTACGCCCAGCCCTATTCACGTACTACTACGTAAACAACGTAAAATACGACGGCTGTGTTCCCTGGTCTATACCTTTTGCATGAGTTGCGCCTCATATATGGGGAATAACTTTACGTCTGGCGTGCGACCTACGTAAACCGCGTATATTATGCTCCGGGGCGCAAGTACGTTCGTGGATCGGCGTATCTCACTCATTTGCATATTCAAATCGTAAATCAATGGCAGCGCCCCTTGCGACCAGCGTAAATATGCGCCCACGAAACGATGGCGTAGAAAACTTACGTCGGTCATAGGAAGCCTATTTTCAGGTGTATCTAGTTCTGTGGGCACGGCACACAGATACAACGGCGCACATTTACACTTACGCGGCGTATCTCGAGATACGTCGGCGTAAGTGCTACGTGAGTCCGGGCCTATAACTTTTGCGCAAACCAATCAATATACGCTTATTGCGATTTATTTATTTTTTTATACCAAAAATATGTAGAAGAATTGGCCTAAACTGAGGAAAAAATATAATTATTTTTTATTAATAAATTGGGATTTTATTATAGCAAAAAGTAATAGATATTGGGGCAGATCCACAGAGCGAGTACGCCGGCGTATCTACTGTACTTTCAAATTTCCCGCGTCGTATCGTTGTTTTGAATCCTCAAACCAAGATACGACGGCTTCTGGGTTAGATCCGACAGGTGTACGTCTTCAGATCTAAGATGCAATTCTTCGGCGTCCGCTGGGTGGCGTTCACGTCGTTTTCCGCGTCGGGTATGCAAATTAGCGATTTCCGACGATCCACGAACGTACGAGCGGCCGTCGCATTTTTTTACGTTGTCTGTAGTCGGCTTTTTCTGGCGTATAGTTAAAGCTGCTATTTCGTCGCGTATAGTTACACATGCCATGTTAAGTATGGCCGTCGTTCCCGCGTTTAATTTGAATTTTTTTTTCTTTTTTTTTTTTCGTAAGTCGCCCGTGAATTGGGATGGACGTAATTTACGTCCACGTCAAAACAATGACGTCCTTGCAACGTAATTTAGCGCAATGCAGGAATATTTAGGAACGGAGCATGCGCAGTTCGTTCCGACAGAAGCCGAACGTCATTGCGCAGGCGCCGTATAGAGTCTGCTCTATACGGCGCCTGCGCAGCGACGTTCGGCTTCTTTCGGAAAGTCGTGATGCGCAGTATGCGCCCGTCGGAGGAACGTCAATCAACTAGGAACGCCCACCGCCAAGGGACGAAACGGCGATATCGAGGTATGTACTAAAAAAACAACAAAAGCCAGCCTACCCGCAGTGTAACGGGTCTTACGAATGTATTGTTAGAAATTTGTTTTAGGGGGAACCACCCCTTTAATCTTGAAATGTAGTTCTAGGCTTAGCAAATGCAAATCAATTCAATGTAGAGTTCTAAGGAAGAGAATTGCCTCTGCCAGATCCTCTTTCATAGAGGCTCTTAAGTCAGACTTTATTATTTTTAGGGCTGAAAATAATCTTTCGACACTGACTTGGGTGGGTGGCATTGCAGTAACTATTCTGGCCACATCACTAACGATCTCTGGATAAACAAGGATGGCTTCTTCAACAGGAAGTTTTGATGAGCGATCGTACTTTTCAACTTCTTTTAGTGCTTTATAAAACTCCTGTTGGAATTTTTTTTTTTAATTCCAATCTAAATTTAGTAGGAGTCGGAGTCGGTGCATTGTTTGCCGACTCCGACTCCAACTCCAGGTACCCAAAATTTCCCCCGACTCCGACTCCACAGCCCTGGTTAAAAGCAGCGGACCTCTGTCAGATTAGCAAACCTGTGAGATCGGCGGGGCTCGCCGCTGCTTTTAAAACTCAACATGCAAACAGTCATACGGAGTTCTAAGTCCTGTATATCACTATAGAACCTCAGTTTACTGTTCTAAATAAGTGTAAAATGTTAAACTCCGGGGGGTGTACAAAGCTTGTCCCCTTCTCACTGTATCCTTAGGCTGGACGAGTGCGGGTGTAGCAAGATGGCGGTGTTTCGTCACATTCGGCTACCCATCACGGTTTTAGTGTGCTGTTTTGACGTAAAAGTGTTGGAACGCATATGGCGGCAGTGCAAACTTTTTTTCAGCGGAACGTCGCTTCCGGAGCACACTGATGGGTAGTAGGGTGACCACATTTCCAAACTACCATTCAGGGACACCCTCCCTTCCCAAAAATCGGATTGTGCTGTAACGAATCACAGCACAGGGATTGGACGCAGGAGGCGGGATTTATAATTTCTCCAATCACAAGCAGGGGACGGGGATTGTGCTCCTCCAGGCTTTCCCGGCCAGGACAAGTACTGTCAGTGAGTAAAGAAGTGATGTGGTGGCCTTTTTTGGGGGCATCAGATTGGCCCTGGGGGGTGGCTGTGTCAGTTTCATTCAGGGACACTGGGGTAGATTCAGGAAAGAATTACGCTGGCGTATCCATAGATACGCCGCGTAATTCCAAAGCTGCGCCGGCGTATCTACTTTCTGTATTGAGAAAGCTAGATACGCCGACATTAGCCTAAGATACGACTGGCATAAGTCTCTTACGCCGTCGTATCTTGGGGTGCATTCTCACGCTGGCCGCTAGGTGGCGCTTCCGTAGTTGTCAGCGTAGAGTATGCAAATTACATACATATTCACAAACGTACGTGCTCCCGGCGGTAGTTTTTTACGTCGTTTGCGTAAGTCGGTTTCGTCGTAACGTTGCTCCTGCTATTAGGAGGCGCAGCCAATGTTAAGTATGGACGTCGTTCCCGCGTCGCGATTTGAAAATTTTGCCTAAGTCGTCCGTGAATGGCGCTGGACGCCATTTATGTTCATGTCAAAACCATTGACGTCCTTGCGACGTCATTTACCGCAATGCACGTCGGGAAATTTTAGGGACGGCGCATGCGCAGTACGTTCGGCGCGGGAAAGCGCCTAATTTAAATGATCCACGCCCCCTACCAGATCATTTGAATTACACGCGCTTACGCCGGCCCCTTTTACGCTACGCCGCCGCAACTTACGGAGCAAGTGCTTCGTGAATACATCGCTTGCTCCTGTAATTTACGGCGGCGTAGCGTAAAGACGATACGCCGCGCCGCCGTATCAGTGCGCGCCCCTACCTGAATCTACCCCACTGTGTTGTCCTGGAATAAATGTGCCCGGGACAGACCTGCAAAATGGGCAATCCAGGACACATGGTCACCCTAATGCAGTGTTTCTCAAGGCGCACCAACAAGTCATGTTTTCAGGATTTCCCTCAGATGAAATGGCTGTGGTAATTACTAAGGCAGTGAAACTGATTAAATCACCTGTGCAAAATTAATGGAAAGCCTGAAAACATGACCTGTTGGGGGCGCCCTGAGGGCGGGAGTTGAGAAACACTGCCCTAATGGGTAGCCATATGTGACGAGAAACCACCTTTCTCTAATTATAAAGATGGGCTACGAGAAAATGGCGGCACCCGGAGACTGAATTCATTTACAATAGGGGTCTACAAGAAAATGGCGGCGATTGTTGCTATATAAAGCATGGAGAAAACGTCAGCTAATCAGAAATCCCAGAGGAAGTCATGAGATTATGGCAAAACCGGTAGGAGGAGCTTGATCAGCTGACGTTTAAAGGAATCAGGAAGTGTTGCAGAGCAGGCACTGAATAGGGGGAATACCGTGTAACCGGGGGTGCAGAACCGGACTACAGGTGACTCTATCATCCGTCTGCACGTTAGAGGGGATTTTTATTGCAAATGTGAGTTGTATGTATGTGGAGTTATATCTGTGAGTAAACCTTTTTAAACGTCATCACACTATTGCATGCCTCTGTCATTTCTCGCATGCGATATATATGAGGCGAGTCTTTAACCACTTCCATACCGCGCCTTTCCTGGCACTTCTCTCCTTCATGTAAAATTCATCTTTTTTTTTTTTTTTGCTAGAAAATTACTCAGAACCCTCAAACATTATTTATATATATTTATTAGCAGACACCCTAGGGAATAAAGTGGCGGTCATTGCAACTTTTTATCTCGCACGGTATTTGCGCAATAATTTTTCAAATTACTTTTTTTTGGGGGGGGGGGGGGGGGGGGGGAACGGTTTCATGAATTAAAAAATAACAAAACACTAAAGTTAGCCCAATTGTTTTGCATAATGTGAAAGATGATGTTACGCCGAGTAAATGGTTACCCAACACGTCCCGCTTTTTAAAATTGCGCACACTCGTGGAATGGAGCCAAACTTCGGTACTTAAAAATCTCCATAGGCGACGCTTTTAATTTTTAATTTTTTACAGGTTACCAATTTAGAGTTACAGAGGAGGTCTAGTGCTAGAACGGCGATACCTCACATGTGTGGTTTGAACGGCGTTTACATATGTGGGCGGGACTTACATGCGCGTTTGATTCTGGGCGCGAGCTACTGGAGACAGGGGCGTTTTTAAAAATGTTTTATATATTTATTTTTTTGCACTCTTCTCTTTTTTTTTTTTTATCACTTTTATTCCTATTACAGGGAATGTAAACATCCCTTGTAATTGGAAATGTGTGTGACAGGTCCTCTTTATGGAGAGATGTGGGGGGGTCAATAAGACCTCCCCCTCCCCCACATCTCTCCTCCAGGCTGGAAAGCATGAGATCGGGAAAATAAATTGACCGATCTCATGCTTTCAGCCGCAATTGCGGCTTTGTTTACTTCCGGGTACCCGGGCGTGACGTCATCACATCGCGCCCGGGCCTCCGACGGTCATAGGGATGGCTGGTCACCAGAAATATCTATGCGCTTCATTCGGCGGCGGCCGATTTGTTCTTTGGGTCCCCGATGGCACGGGAGAGCCCGGAGAAGCACCGGATGGCGTTGGGAGGGGGCGGACGTCCCCTCCCGCCGCCTGTAAGAACGATCAAGAGGCGGAACCGCCGCTATGATCGTTCTTATGGTGCGCAGAATCG
This sequence comes from Rana temporaria, assembly GCF_905171775.1. Classification (NCBI taxonomy): domain Eukaryota; kingdom Metazoa; phylum Chordata; class Amphibia; order Anura; family Ranidae; genus Rana; species Rana temporaria. The sequence goes on along the minus strand of NW_024404413.1, from coordinate 938,749 downwards.
CTGCCTGGGGAAAAAAGGATATCTGAATGATGACTGTAGCTGCCCCCGTCATTCAGATATCCCCCCCCCCCCCCACTGAAGTCCAGGACGTCACATGACGTCCTACGGTACGGAAGTGGTTAAACAAACCAGGAGGAGCAAGAGATCCTGTGTTCCACAAAGCAGAGTCCCGTAATCTAAATAGGAAAGAAAGGAGGATCTCTGCACGCCACTGCCAGTAATTACAGGCCTATTGTTTAAGCCCTTAAAGTGAGGGCACACCTGGTGGTGGTGGGGGGGGGGGGGGGGGGGTGTGGACAGCGCATGAAGACACCATTATCACAAGATGAATGCCATTAACCGCTTCAGCCCCGGACCATTTTGCTGGTCAATGACCAGGCCACTTTTTGCAATTCGGCACTGCGCCGCTTTAACAGACAATTGCACGGTCATGCGACGTGGCTCCCAAACAAAATTGGCGTCCTTTTTCCCCCACAAATAGAGATTTCTTTTGGTGGTATTTGATCACCTCTGCAGTTTTAATTTTTTGCGCTATAAACAAAAATAGAGCGACAATTTTTTTTTTATTTTTTTATATATATATATATTTTTTACTTTTTGTTATAATAAATATCCCCCAAAAATATATAAAACAACTTTCTTTGTTTCCCCCTCAGTTTAGGCCGATACATATTCTTCTACTTTTCGTAAAAAAAAAAAATAAATCACAATAAGCGTTTGGTTTGCGCAAAAGTTATAGCGTCTACAAAATAGGGGGTAGTTTTATGGCATTTTTTATTATTATTTTATTTACTTGTAATGGCGGCGATCAGCGTTTTTTTTACCGGCTTTTCCTGTTTACATCGTGATCAGCCGTGATTGGTGTTGCGGGGTGTCAGACTGACACCCCCGCAACAACGATCGCCGCAATGAGCGCCCCCAGGGCTCAATATCCTGAAGACGTCATATGACGTCCAGTCAGGGTATTGAAACCACTTTGCCGCCGTCATTTTGCTATATGGCGGGCGGCAAGTGGTTAAGGGAGGAGGACTGTTTCCCGTGTTCAGTTATACCTGGATCTACTGTCTTCTATTTGCTATCCCTTCACCTTTCTACTGTTTGACCGAGAATTATCGCTCTCGCTCTAACGATCGCGGCGACACCTCACATGTGTGGTTTGAACACCGCTTTCATATGTGGGCGCTGCTCACGTATGCTTTCGCTTCTGCCCGCGAGCTCGGTGGGGTGGGGCGTGTTCCTGGCTCCTAACTTTTTTAGCTGGCTCCTAGATTCCAAGCAAATTTGTCAAGCTTTGTATTAAGATATGACAATAGTAAACATATAGAAAGAATACATGATATGTAAAAACCGTATCTGATACGATATATGATACAGTTGTATGAGCTGGTCAATGTCCTGGTGCTCTCTAATTAGACCACGAAAATCAGGGCGTCTCCGTCCTAATCACAATGGCCTAATTGCAGGACTCGCACCCCCCTCCTGCAGTAGAGCGGCCGTGAGACACGTGACCGGCCTGAAGACGGCTCTAAATCACTATTTACAACCCACATTTTTCAAGAAGGGTATAGTGTGCTCTGCTAGGCTCTAAGGCTCTATTCACACTAATGCGTTTTTAGTGCATTTTGCAGAAATGCAGGGAATATTTTTTTAACATGGGCTCCTATGGAACATGTTAACATCAATGCATTTTTGTGCCTCTGCTTTTTTGGAAAGGGTCGGGGGACTTTGTTCCCGCAAAATGCAGCGTTTTGCATGTAACAGGCTTCAATGATCCTATTCCAAAACACAAGTACTGCGTTTTTGACGCGATTTGTATTTTTGTTTTTTTTAAACTGTATATAAACTGGTTGCTAAGGAAGGGGCCCGGAAGCCGGCCGCCGCGTCCTTAACAACCGATGAGTCATCCAGCTGTCAGCAGGCTTCCCACCGCATGTAAAAAAAAAACATTGCCGGCTAAAAAAAACAGCGTGGAGTCCCCCCATGTGCCTACCAGGCCCCTTGGGACTAGTATGGATTTGGAGAGCACCCCCATTCCAAAATTTAAAAAAAAAATGGCGTGGGGGTCCCCCCAAAATCCATACCAGACCCTTATCTCAGCATGCAGCCCGGCAGGTCAGGAAAGGGAGGGGACATCAACATGGGGCCAAAGTGCTTTGGGGTGGGAAGCCCGCAGGCAGCTGATGACTCATCGGTTGTTAAGGTTGCGGCTTCCCAGCCCCCTCCTTAGCAACCAGTGTAAAAAAGAAACTTTAAAAACGCGTTGCAAACGTGTTTAAAAATGCATTGATGTGAATTGAGCCTAATAGAGTCTGGCAGAGTTTTAGTTATATGGGTTGACAAACCCTTTAAATTGCAACTAAAGGCAAAACTGTGCCTCCATTAGGGAGATTCACCCCCTCTATTTGTCCTGGTTACCATTATCATTGAAAGGGAAAGTAAAGGACAATCCACAAATGTTGGGTTGTCCCCAGAAAATTAATAAAGGGGAAAACTTCCAATGGGAACACTAGTTCTGGTGACCTGGGGTTGCCCAAGGAATTTCCTCTCACTTCTTGTTTGGCTGTGGGACAGGAAGTGAAATCTCCCCAATGGGACACAGATGGTGACACAAAATTTATTTTTTGCTTATAGTTCTACTTTAACCACTTTAAGACCAGCCACTTTGTTTGACCGCGGCACAAGGTCTCCTGCACAAATCGCTATAGCTGTACGGCAGCTCGTGCAGGCTCAGTTGTGGACGGGCAGCGGGAGCGTGCCCATGGGTCGGGAGGACTTGATGTACTCTAGGCAGAACATGTTAGATATTTAAATACATGTCCAACAGAGTTGAACAGCCCCGCCCAGGGGGCGGTCCATCCGGACATAACCTTCCGCCCTGCAGTCAGCAGCAATTTTTTTTGCCTAGTAGAGGAGTAGGACCCGTCTCCCTTTTGGGCCCAGAGTCAAAGACATTTTTTATTTTATTTTTGTGATTCTTCTATCAACTGCCGGCTGGGTGACAGGCTGGATATTATAGATCCTTGTAGTCCCCCCAGTCCGGCCATCGAGTGTGAGCAGACCTTAGCTACACGTTGGGTTGGCCACGACATACCCCATGGCTCCAGGGGTGGCCGGTGAGCTTATGCTCTGGGGTCCGCATATGACTGGGCTGCTTGCTGTCTCACTTACAGTGGACTGGGCCGACAGCTACTCCGTACTTCTCGGTTGTAAGTCTGTCAGGGATGCACCAGCAGGTCCTCACAAGGACTGGTAAGTACGGTTCCTCCTGCCTCAGCAGGATGGAACAGCTGGGCATTCCTGGGATTAGGGGGTTCTCCTGTCCTCCCTTTCCCTGCTCTCTGTCACATTTCCCCTCCTGCTCTCGCGGGGCTCACTGCGACCAGGGCGTACCTGTGGGACTCCGGGTCCCAGTTGGGGACTGTGGGGTGTCGGCCCGTTTTTTCTGTGGGGGTGCTCTGCCTTCGGGAGGTCTCTGCCTTGGCCTTCTCGTCCACATCACGGTGCTCAGGCGCCCTTTTGGCTGCCCCGACGCCATTGTTGGTGTGCCTGCTGTTTTCTATGTATTTTCCCATTGGTGGTCATTTTGCTGTGTCGGTCGGTATTGCGGGCAGCCACATTTTCTTGTGGTCGCGCCCTTTTTAGGTTTAGGTTTGTACTGCTTGTTACGAACTGAGCTGCTGACTGCAGGGCGGAGGGTTATGTCCAGAGGGACCACCCCCTGGGCGGGGCTATTCAACTCTTTTAAAGTAACATGTTTTTAAATATCTAACATGTTCTGCCTAGTCCTCTCCTATGAACAGGAACATAACCCATATGTCAAGACTTGTGAAGGCTGTGTCCCTCCATGGACAACAGAGAAGGATTTTATAGTGAGTACTGTAAGGTTGGTGGTTCAACTAGACCCGGGTTTTTTAGGACTTCTGGATGTATGGAGCTCTCTGATGCATCGGCGAGTCAGAACACGCACAGCAATATGATGAATCCAAAACTAGTCTTTATTTCTCGTGTGTACTTGCACCTAATCAAATTGTACAAGAAAAGGAATGCCCCTGGCTCAGCCAATCGTATTTAAGTAATTAGGTTATACAAGTAATACTCGTCACAATTATGACATAGGAATGTGTAAAATATAGCAATCTATTTTCTGTGTGACCGTCTAAAACCTTGTAACGGTCACCACCGCTTACGATATTCCATTCCATCAACCCACGACAGCTTATCCGACAGTTCGACACATCAGACACGATCCATAAGAATTCCCTCAGAAAGACGAGACATACGCTCTGTGTTCTGAGTCAAATGAATGAACCAATGCTTTAATGGTTAGCTCTCTTATATACAGTACAGGCATGTTACAGTTAATCAAAGGAACAAAGAAACTCTCCACCCACACATCACACAATGGGACTTCAATCACATTCTTTTAGATAATGACATTCAGAGGAGTTGATTATCCCCCAGACGTCCGGACTCCGATACTAAGCGATTCACCTGCATAATACACATTCCTATGTCAGACGTTCTGTCTCTGACAATAAGCTATTTACACCTGATCATCAATAGGCTTTTCACACCATACAGTGTCATTAGCATCACATAATGGAATTGTCTAGGAGCAGATGCAATTAACACCTCAAAAGCATGTGTCCCCCCCCATTGAATGAAAACACTCCATTTGGAGTCAGACTTTAACAACTTGTAATATTCCAAGATATCCTGCAAAACATAAATTATCAGTAATGTCCCATCTCATGTAATCTATAATTATTATTTCTCAGTCACCCTATGCCCAAAAGGGGGCACAGGATGACCCAAGAGTCATTAGTGACGCTGGCACAGGAGTACCCCCCATCCTTCAAAAGTCGCTGGGTGTCACGGACCATTCTGTTACACTTGTTCCCTCTGCACGCCTTATCTATGTTATTGTTCTCTGCTCAGTACATAACATTTGGCAAGGTTGTTCTTAGCTTCTGTGTAATTAATCCTAGAAGCTCTGGGTTAAAGGATACATCTATATACAAGCATTGATTACTATGGGGGTACTCTAGCAAGCCTTACAATGCATTGATATTATGGGGGAACTCTAGCCTTACAAGTACAAAAAAATCTTATATTTTTTTTCAAAATTGTTGCACTTTTTTTGTTTATCGTGAAAAAAAAAAAAAAGAGGTGATCAAATACCACCAAAATAAAGCACTATTTTGTGGGGAGAAAAAAAAGGACATCCATTTTCTTCGGGCACAGCGTCGCACGAGCTAAAGCGGGGTTCCGGGCATAATTATTTTTTGCAAGCTAAAATTAATCGCATTATCTCAATTATGAACGACACTATGAGAATGTAGGAGATGTTGGCTCTTGATAACTTCACCTTTGATAATTATAAACTGCTGTGGCTCATCTGGCGCTGCTTTTCATCCTCTGACACGCTGACGAACATGTTGTCATCCCAGACATGATCGCTACTTAGGTTGGGTCTCTCTTTTCCCGCACTCCCTATATTATCTCCTCCGACTGAACTATCAGCAACTCGAACGCTTTACTTTGACCACTCCCTAACTTTTTTCCTCTTTTTTTCTTTCCTCGTCCCCCCTCTTCTCCCGTCTCTCTACCCCCTTCTTTTCCTACCTTCTAACACCCTAGATTCTTGATTCCCCAATTTTATTTCGGTTTTTGTCCTGTTTGTCTTTTTTTTTTTTTTTTCTGTTTTTATTTTTATTTTTTTCCCTTTTGGTCTTTTTGTTCTCCTACTAGAAATCCTGGTTGCAATTATACCTACTATTTTTTTTCTCTCTGGCACAGTAATGCCCAGAGACTCCGGGGCTGAAGTGGTTAAGTGTGCACTTTTTGGATTTTTAGATGCACTTGTCAAATGTACCTGCAAATTGAACACAAGCACATTCCTCCATAACTGTGCAGCACAGTACTCTGACGATTCATGAATGAGAATCTCCTGCAGGAAATTATTATAAACTGTTAATTTTGCCGTCTAATAGGAATAATATAGTGTCCTCATTTAAACATGCGTGTGTGTGTGTGTGTGTGTGTGTGTGTGTGTGTGTGTGTGTGTGTGTGTATATATAATTAATGTTTTTTTTTTTTTCCTCTGTACAGGTGGATTGATGCACCAAGTTTTCGATCATGTTGGTCTTCATCAATACAGCTAAGCCATATGGCCGTCTTATGTGACTGAAAGTCTTTATTGGAGGATTCGCACAGGACACAAGTCCTATCCGTGTTCTAAAAGTCATAAATGTTTTAAATCCTCTTGATCATTGATCCAGCCTCAGAGAACAGGAGAGAAGTAATTTCAGTGTTCTGGAAGTGACCGTAAAGTAGTCCAACCCATATATACATAAGAGAAGTAATTTCAAGCTCCTTTTCTTGTTTGGAATTTGCCAAAGGTTTTACAATGGAGGCAAAACGTATCGCACACAAGAAGGTTCACACCGGAGAGAAGATGTATAAGTGTTCTGAATGTGACCAAGCTTGTACAAGGAGGTATGGTCTACTCATACATCAGAGGATTCACACTAAAGAGAGGCCGTATCCATGTTCTAAATGTGACAAATCTTTTAGACAGAGGGGAAGTCTCGCCAGCCACGAGAAGGTTCACACTGGAGAGAGGTCGTATGAGTGTCCCGAATGTGGCAAAGCTTTTGCGAGGAAGGATGGTCTTCGCTTACATCAGAAGAGTCACACTAAAGAGAGGCCGTATCCGTGTCCTGAATGCGGCAAATCTTTTAGACAGAAGGGATATCTTATCCGCCACCAGAGGATTCACAGTGGAGTTAAGCCGTTTAAGTGTTCTGAATGTGACAAAGTTTTTACATCCAAGTCGGAACTCGTCACGCATCTGAGGGTTCACACTGGAGAGAAGCCTTATCCGTGTTCAGAATGTGATAAAGCTTTTAGGCAATCAACGGATCTTCTCAAACACCAGAGGATCCACAGCGGAAATAGGCCATATAAGTGTTCTGAATGCGACAAAGCTTTTACAGTGAAGACAAAGCTTATCATACACCAGAGGATTCACACTGGAGAGAAACCATTTCAGTGTTCAGAGTGTGATAAAGCTTTCAGAGACAATTCAGTTCTTATTAGTCACCTGAAGACTCACACTGGAAAGAAGCCGTATCAATGTTCTGAATGTGACAAAGCTTTTGCACAGAAGGGAAGTTTTATCGCACACCAGAGGCTCCACACAGGAGATAGGCCATATAAGTGTTTAGAATGTAATAAAGCTTACTCATCAGAGTCTAAACTCATCGTACACCAGAGGAATCACACAGGAGAAACCCCATATCAGTGTTCTGAATGTAGTAAAGCTTTTACAGTAGAGTCAAGCCTTATCAGACACAAGCGGATTCACACTGGAGAGAAGCCATATCAATGTTCTGAATGTAGTAAAGCTTTTACAGTATCGTCGAGCCTTCTCGCACACCAGAGGATTCACACTGGAGAGAAGCCATATGCGTGTTCTGAATGTGACAAAGCCTTTAAAACCAGGCCAGAGTTTATCCTACATCAGAGGGTTCACACTGGAGAGAAACCATATAAGTGTTCTGAATGTAACAGAGCTTTTTCAGTAGAATCGAGCCTTATCAGACACCGCAGGCTTCACACCGGAGAGAAGCCATTTCAGTGTTTAGAATGTGAAAAAGCTTTTAGATGGAAGCAAGATCTTAATGCACACCAGAAGATTCACACTGGATAGAAGCCATTTCAGTCTTCTGAGCGTGGCAGTGCCGTTACAAACTCTGCAAACACCAGAGGACTCGCAAGCTTCAGCAGCAGAGAAGAAATTCTAACAATAGGGGGATGTTAAAGGGATAAGGAGCGAAGGTGCAATGAAAGAGTTGTGGGTGTCTCAATAGTTTCGCACCTCAAGTCATCTCACCAGCTCGTAAAAACTGTATAATTCTACTGAATTGGTGAGAAAATTGGAATGTAATCGATGAATGCATTGAGTTTAATACTTCTGTCCACGAGACATACATGTAGTCTTTTGACTATTTTCTCTTTTTTTTGATAATTTTTTTTCAGAAAAGCATCAATGACTAAGCTTTTTGTTTTCTTTAGTATTCTCGTCTGGATTCTTTTTATAGAGCTTTGACCGAACATGTAATGCATTTGCATAATTTACTAACTGAGCTGTGTTCCCAAGTGTCCTTATCGGATCCTAAGCTAGTACACGGCCAACACTTCCTCCATACCAGAGACTGGGTAGCAGTCAAGTGGCATCATGCCAATCCTCTGAAGCCTCAGTGGGAGGGTTCTTTTCAAGTTCTGTTGACTATTGCTATATCAGTCAAGGTTGAGGGCTCCAGCTAAGCCCATCTTGTCCACATCTTCCCCCCCCCCCCCCATAATCAATGGTTTCTTTCCATGTTCTACCTCTTCAAACGAATGACTGCTTCTCAGGCAGGTCTGCAGCTGAGACACCCACCAGTGAGAGGTTTCTGGTGAGAAAGCAACTTCCTTTGGGGTAAACTTTTTTTTTTTTTTGCAAACAATACTTTTTGTCCCTGGAAATGTTGCAACATTGGGGCAGATCCACGTACCTTTCCGCCGGGCGCAGCGTATCTAAGATACACTACGCCGCCGTAACTTATCTTTTTTTTTTCGAATCCTGAAAGAATTTGCGCGGGTGAGTTACGGCGGCGTAGTGTATCTCTCGCGGCGTAAGGGCGCGGAATTCAAATGGATATAATGGGGGAGTGTTTTATGTTAATACGTCGTGACCCAACGTTTTTTTTTTTTTTTTTTTGGAACTGCGCATGCACCGTCCCTGGGGGTATCCGAGTGCGCATGCTCGAAATTATTAAACCGGAACCAGCCAATGCTTACGACAGTGACGTCATTCTACGCAAATTCCTATTCGTGAACGACTTACGCAAACAACGTAAAAAATTCAAAATTGTACGCGGGAAGGACGCCCATACTTAACATTGAGTACGCGTCATAATAGCAGCTTTAACTAATACGCCGGAAAAAGCCGAACAAAAACGATGTAAAAAAATGCGCCGGACGTACGTTCGTGGATCGCAGTAAATGGCTAATTTGCATACTCAACGCGGATTTCGACGGAAACGCCACCTAGCGGCCGCCGAAAAATTGCATCTAAGATCCGACGGCATACGAAGACGTACGCCTGTCGGATCTAGCCGAGATGCCGTCGTATCTATTGATACGCCGCGTAACTTCTAAGATGCGCCGGCGTATCTTTGTTTTATATCCACAAAACAAGATACGCCTGAATGTGGGCTAGATCCGACTGACGCACGTCTTAGTACGCCATCAGATCATAGGTGCATATTTACGCTGGCCGCTAGGTGGCGCTTCCGTTGATTTACACGTAGAGTATGCAAATTAGCTAGATACGCTGATTCTCAGAACGTACGTCCGCCCGGCGCATATTTTTTTACGTCGTTTACGTAAGGCTTTTTTCGGCGTAACGTTACCCCTGGGTCTATGAGGCGTAGGCAATGTTAAGTATGGACGTCGGGACAGCGTAGAATTTTCCGTCGTTTGCGAATAGGGCTTTGCGTAAATTACGTTCACGTCGAAAGCATTGACTATTTGCAACGTGATTTCGAGCATGCGCACTGGGATACCCCCACGGACGGCGCATGCGCCATTAAAAAAAAAAAAACGTCATTTACGTGGGGTCAAGATGAATTGACATAAAACACGCCCACATCTTAGTCATTTGAATTGCGCGCCCTTACGCCGACACATGTACACTACGCCGCCGTAACTTGCGGCGCAAATTATTTCTGGATACGGAAACTACGCTCTAAGTTACGGCGGCGTAGTGTATCTGAGATACGCTACGCCTGCCTAAAGATAGGCAGATCTTTGAGGATCTGGCCCCTTGTGTGCTCTTCTTTTTTTTTTTTTTTTTCAGCAATGTTTCAGTTCTGCACATTATACCTTTTAGCGTTTTTGAAGTCTACCCAAATGTATTATATATCAGTTTTTCAGGACAGGTATGGCTTTAATTTGGTTGGATTTATCGGTAATAAATGGTAAAAAAGTGAAGCATTTTCCTGCCTTTTTTTTTTTTTTTTTTTTTTCTAGTGCTGCATTTACATAATTTTTTGCCACATTTTTCAACAAAGTCTGCTGATTACATAAAAATCGCTCAAATGTGATATTATTTTAATGTGTTAGATTGGTAAAACTCAAAATGACTAACGTTTTACTAGACCCAGTAGTATGAAAATACAGTAAAACCTTGGTTTGTGAGCATTAGCGTTGTCCCGATACCACTTTTTAAGGACTGAGTACAAGTACCGATACTTTTTATCAAGTAGTCTCCGATACTTTTTTTAAATCTAATGTGACAGTGGCACATGTGTCAGTTTTTTTTACAATTTTTTTTTTTTTTTTTTTAACCATGTTTTCTTTTTTTTTTAAGGGGGGTTTTTTAATGGATAGTGTCGGTGTGTTTTTGTTTTTTGTTTGTTTTTTATTGAATTTTTTTTTTTTATTTATTGCAATTTTTTTTTTATCAGCCCTCTGACATCTCCCCTTTGAGACAGAGAAAGGGACACAGATTCCCCAGTCCCTTTCTCAGCAGCCTCAGCTGCACTGAAAATGAATGGAGAGAAGACAGCGGCTCCTCTCCATTCATAAACTAAAACGTAAATACAGTTTACAATGTTTCAGTTATGTGAATGGACAGAGTCGGTGGTCACTGACTCTGTACATTCGGAAAAGGATTTACCGGCTCCTGCCTCCGCTCTCCATCCTGACAGATCGAGGGGGTGGAGGAGCAGCAAGGAGGGGGTGGAGGAGCAGCACGGAGGGGGACACGGCAGCACAGAGGGGGACACGGAGGGAGATGGCAGCACAGAGGGGGACACGGAGGGAGATGGCAGCACGGAGGGGGACACGGAGGTAGATGGCAGTATGGAGGGGGACACGGAGGTAGATGGCAGTATGGAGGGGGACACGGAGGGAGATGGCAGTATGGAGGGGGACACGGAGGGAGATGGCAGTATGGAGGGGGACACGGAGGGAGATGGCAGTATGGAGGGGGACAGGGAGGGAGATGGCATTATGGAGGGGGACACGGAGGGAGACGGCAGCACGAAGGGGTACAGCAGCAGAATGGAGGGGGGCTGAAGGAGGATACGAGGACAGTCAGTGGTGATCGGTGCTTGTAACTCCCCCACTGCACTGATTATCCTGACTGTCCAGGTATCGGGTGAAGAATCGGAGCATTTGACATACTACAAGTACCCGGGCAAATGCTCGGTATCGGTACCGATCCGATACTAGTATCAGTATCGGGACAACCCTAGTGAGCATAATTCGTTCCAGAAATATGCTTGTAATCCAAAGCACTTGTATATCAAAGCATTTTTACATGGTATAGAAGAGAAGCACCTCTAATGCCTTGTAAACCCGATCGGATTTTCCGATGGGATAAAATCCAATGGAATTTTCCATCGGAAATTCCGATGAAGCTGACTTCCATCAGTCTTGCCTACACGCTGTCGGACTAAACTCTGACCGTCCAAAACGCGGTGACGTAAAACACGACGACGAGCCGAGAAAAAATCAAGTTCAATGCTTCCGAGCATGCGTCGAGACTTGGTTCGGAGCATGCATGGATTTTTCTCCGACGGAATTCCACACAGACGATCAGATTTTTTTTTCCATCGGAAGAATTTAAAACATGTTCAGTTTTTTTACTCAGATGGGGAAAAAAGTCCAATGGGGGCCCGCAACACGATCGGAATTTCCGATGAAACAAATCCATCTGACTTTTTCCATCAGAAAATCCGATCGTGTGTACGCGGTTTAGTGTAGCAATAAGTTGCTAAATGTTGTCCCTTCATTAAATGTGATCATATTGCTACACTTAGAGGTGCCTCTCTTCTCCTTTTATACTCAGTTGTGACATGATGCTGCTCTTATATCAAGACATCACTTGTATATCAAGGTAAAATGTATTAAAACATTTTGCTTGTCTTGCAAAACGCTCTCAAACCAAGGTTTTACTGTAGTTCACCCCCCTCCCCCCCACAGTGCCCACAGCTATTATCACAGGGAAGTAAAAATAACTCCCATTGTATCGGAGAATAAGGTTGCCCTAAGGAAAACAGGCAGTATTGTCTCAGCTGTGTCTTAGACAATGGCAAAAGAACCCAGTTAATTAAACGCCAAGGACAAAGACAAGCATCCATTTATGAGACGGACATATAATATGATACAAGTCAGAGATATTTTAAAATACACATGGTATTAAAAGAATATATGTTGATATGAAATAAATAATAAGTAATGTTTAGATTATCAATACATCTTAGGACCAAGGGAAATATATAACCATCACATCCATAAGTTAGAACTTTGTTAGAAGAAAGAATTATATGAGAAATTTGTTTTATAAATAGAAGTGCATTGAAGAAGCTAATCGACATTATGAAAGATATCACATTGTGATTATAAAAATGTGAATTAACCTGTAACACATTTCCATCAAACACATATCAAAATGATTCATGTATCCCCATTAATAATTATTTTGCATTTGATTGAGAGATGTAAACCTATGCATTGATTGAAAAGACATATAAATAAGCATATTATATCAAAATCGACAATATACTAATTGTATCATATGAAATATAGAGTTACCAGAGTTGTAGGTGTGTATGTGTGTGTGTATGTGTGTGTATATATATATATATATATATATATATATGTGTGTCGATAGTTTACCCAAAAATATAAATATCAACGTATAGATTATCTCACAATAGAGGTGAGACACCTAGTGGTTGAAAGTGATTATTACTTGAGGTTCTCAAAGCCCAGAGAACAAGTTAAACATTTAAGTTGTCAGCCAATAGAAACCAGACACGTCTTGACAGGAACTCCCATATAGACCAGGGGCCTATGAGTTAAAGGAGTTCTCTGACCTAAAACTTTTAACCCCCGCTGTGCCCGGGCTGTAAAACTATACAAAATAAACTTTCACTTACCTGCCTACGATCCCCCGTTGTTCCGATATCGCCGTCCCGTTCTCCGGTCTCTTCCACTTCCTGCGGGTCGGTGACTCACAGTGCGCTCAGCCTAGCAATGTCCCGTCGCGGCCGCTGATAGGCTGAGCGCACTGTGAGTCACCGACCCGCAGGAAGTGGAAGAGACCGGGACCGGAGAACGGGACGGCGATATCGGAACAACGGGGGATCGTAGGCAGGTAAGTGAAAGTTTATTTTGTATAGTTTTACAGCCCGGGCACAGCGGGGGTTAAAAGTTTTAGGTCAGAGAACTCCTTTAAGGACAGTTGTCAGATGGGCAGAACTGAGTATAATCTTTATAGTCCTATCGTTCTAATCGATATAAAAAAGGGAAAGCCCATAGGAGAGAGGGAGAGAGGAATCAATTGATCAGCCCAGGGGATCAATGAAGGAAGACCCCATCAATAGGAGCACCCCATGAGAGCAGGAATGAAGCAATGACTGAAGCACAATGCATGAAGACTGCAACCATTTTAGCTCGGGTCACTTGCCAGTAGGAAATAGCCATTTTTGGAATTGGTAACTATGTCATTTTTGATTTTATCTGAAATCTATTGTTCCCTAGAAATGTTGAAATATTGAAGTATTGAATATCATGTAGTGATGGTTTGTTCTCATAATCAATAACTGGTAATTTTACCTTTTAAAGAGTACAATTTTTATTATATTTTTATTTTTACGTAGTTCTAATTCTATTGACAAAACAAACGTCCAATATATTTCACATTGTTAACCACTTACTTACCTGCAGTATAGTAACAGCTGGGCATGTGAAATAGACGTTTTTGTTTCATTGTCATTTATATAAAGTTATTTTGAGAACTTACCATGACACACAGATCAAAGGTATTTCATGCCCATTTTGGGGGTATTTTGTTGATTTTCAAGTCGTTAATGCAACGCAACTGGTATTTTAATTTCATGTAAATATTCATATTTTGTCTACCAATAAATTAGCTATTTTGTATGATCATACGTCTCCGTGAATAAGTTTCATATTATAGACTTTGTCATATAGATTTGTCTTGTATTTAAAAATATCTTTGTTATAAAAGAATTCAAAGTAAATTACTGTGCGGGTAAATATGACCCTAAAAAAGCACAACAAGGATAAAACAGCCTTTTTAGGCAATTCAGATGATTAACCCCTTAGGTTCCACAGTGAGTACAACAAGCATGCTATTCTGGATATACCGTATTTTCCGGCGTATAAGACGACCTTTTGCATCTAAAATAATGCCCCAAAAGTCGGGAGTTGTCTTATACGCCGGGTACCTGTGTGTCAGACGGCGGCCATCCATTAGGGCCCTTTCACATGGGCGGATCAGTAATGATCCGCTCCGTGTGTCCGCAAAAGCTCAGCGGGGATACTCCGTAAAATCCCCGCTGAGCTGGCAGCTGACAGGGCGGTCCCCGCACACTGTGCAGGGACCACTCTGTCTTTCCTCCGCTCTCCCCTATGGGGGATCGGATGAACACGGACCGTATGTCCGTGTTCATCCGATCCGGCAGACGGAAGAAAAATAGGATTTTCTTCCGTCCGCAAATGCGGATCTTTGCGGAGGCGGACGATTACGGGTGTCAGCGGATGGTCATCCGCGGACGATTGCGGATGGTCATCCGCTGACACCCGTAATCACATAGGCACCCATGTATGTCCCGTTTTCATCCGCAACGGACGGATGAAAATGCGGACATACGGTCCGCACGTGTGAAAGGGCCCTTATTCAAAAGCCGCGCCTCCTCCTCAGACTGTTCTGTAATAGGCGGAACACTAATTTTCCCAGCAGAGCCTCTGTTCAGTGTTCCGACCTATCACGGATGCCTTCTCATCCTCTGCCTCGGACGAGAGGACATCCGTGATAGGCGGAACACTGAACAGAGGCTCTGCTGGGAAATTAGTGTTCCGCCTATCACGAAACAGCCTGTGAAGGAGGCGCGGCTTTTGAATAATGGATGGCCGCCGTCTGTACACTGCAAACAGGAGAAGGTAGGGAATGAAATGGCACAGCGAGGCATGTAATAATGGCACAGCGAGGCATGTAATAATGGCACAGTGAGGGGTCGTCTTATACGGTGAGTATATCCCAAAACCAACATTTTAGCTGGAAAATTAGGGGGTCGTCTTATACGCCGGCAAATACGGTACAGATTTTACTGTTGTGGGTTTAATTACACTTTAGGAGACCCTTTAGTCTCCTTTTGACACCACATTGTGATGCATGTAATGATTGCATACATTGCTAGTAAAACATTTAGCTAATCAAAAAATTCTCTCCTATATTTTTTTTTCCCCCCTTTTGGTGGGTCTGGAAATGGTTGCAGCAGATCACCTCTAACAGTAATTGGCTATCAATAAATCACTATTAGAAGTGATCTATTGCTGCCGGAAGATTAAGGACAGAGCTAGAATAGATCTATCCTGGACCCTATACTGAATGGGAGTGGCCTAACCCCTGTGACATCACTACACTCCCTTTGCGGTGTGCTTCTATGGAGCCATCTATATAAAGCATTGAAAGGCCAGGAGGTGATCATTTCAGCTTTTGGGATTATTGATGGACGCCGGCTACACAGACCCGCCGGAACCCACAGGAGCTTCAGAGACTGGGAGCCGTTTTTAAAATGGCACTGAGACAAATATCCAGTGCCAATTTAATCACTTTTCAGCACTGTTACACTTTGACAATTACTCAGTCATGCAACGCTGCACCTAAACTAAAAGGTAAATTGGCCGTGTTTGATGGGGGGCCGTGGTCCAAATCTGACATGGAGTTCAATCATTACCAAATCATCCCCCCTTATCGTGTGTACAGCCCTGAACACCTGAGTGCCCTTCTTTCGGTGGGGGGGGGGGGGGAGGGGTGCAATATGCGTCTCAACTTCCTGTTTTTACTGCACCCTCTGAAGCACTATTTTCAGTTGATTGTTTTTCAGAGGGTGTTTATCAGGCAGCTGGAAGGTGTTATGTCATCTCCTCACCGCCTCTTTTGCCCCTGTAAAGCCCACAAACCTGTGGAGCACCTGTGTGTGCATTACGGGTGGTTGTGGCACGTCATTCACTTCAATGTAAGAGAGGAGATCATTTTTTTTTTTTTTTTTGTCACAAAGCATCATGGTCACATCATGTCTAAAACCCACCTTGCCCATTGTGTTCAAATAACGGGGGGCGGTCAGTAAAACTGCATATCAAACATCACAAGTGTAATCCAAGTGTCAGGACCTGGTTCATCTGCTGGTGGCTCTGTGCTTCTCTGGGCTTATAGCTGTAGTTCCAGTGACCACCAGTGGGTATCTCCCATCTGAGGAAGTTGACGCAACGCGTCCGGGGGTTCAGGAGCCTGCACACCACGTCGCTCATCTGCCGTCCATACCCATGATTGTACTTCTGACAAGCCGTTTTTAGTCTGGGCGAATGTGAGTAGCCTGACTTTTGTATACTTGTGATTAAATCTACCTATTGCAACAGAGAGCACTTAGTCTGTGATTATCTTTTTTCATGCACCTGTCTTATGCGGTATGGTTGCCTAATGAGGATCTGATACATCAGCCTGGTTCCTGTTTATTGTGATACCTGCCTGTTTGACCATTTGTTAATTCAGTGGTCCACGCATGAAGGTGAGAGTAGCCATCTCTAACGGTGGAGGGATCACTTTAAGTTTGGTGGTTTATCACGCGGTGGAGATTCATTTCATCTACTTCATTAATTTTTTTGACACCTGTGGATTTTGAATCATGAATTGTTATGGGTGGTGGCAGATATTGTGGCCTGTCATGAGGAATTTGAATCAAACATGGTCTTCTGGTCACATGTGTTGGATTCCTCCGAGATCCATTCCTCATTCATTTTTATAAATGTGAGGTAGTCAACACTGTTGTGAGCTAGGCGAGTGCGCTTATCGGTCACGACCCCCCCCCCCTGCTGCGCTGAACGTCCTTTTGGACAGGACACTGGATGAGGGGCAAGCCAACCGTTCCATTGCAAATTGTGCAATCTCTGGCAAGAGGTCTAGCCTGCCCACCCAGTAGTCCAGGGGCTCATCACTTCTCAGTGCGTCCACATCAGCCGTTATCCCGATGTAGTCGGACACCTTTCGGTCTAGGCGTTCCCTGATGCTGGATCCGGAGAACAGCTGTCGATGGGTCGGCTGAAAGAATGATCTCATATCATTTGTGATCAAGACCTCTTCAAACCGCCCTCTTCTTGCAGGCGCTGTTGGATTGGTACCCGAAACTGTTTCTCCGTGAGTGGAAATTCCTCTGCCAGCGGATGCAAAAGCAGAATGCAGCATTTCTCGAAGCAAGGCCTGGAAGTGCTGCATTCTTATAGCCCTCTGTGATGGTGGTAACATTTCCACCATGTTTTGTTTGTACCGGGGGTCTAAGTACATTGCAACCCAGTACTGGTCCTTGCCCTTTATGCTTTTTATACGGGGGTCCCTCTTAAAACACTGGAGCATGAAGACTCCCATTTGCACTAAACTGGAAGCGCTGTACTGGCCTGGCTCCTGCTCATCATCCAGGATAATGTCGTCCTCGTTCTCCTCCCCCCATCCACAGACAACACCAGGGATCCCAGAAAGGTTTAAAGCTTGCTCCTCCTCATCCGCCCCGGCATCATCCTCTTCTGACTTCTCTTCAGACTCCTGTTGTTGGCTTGTCTCAGATGAAGTAGCCCCCCTGGGAATTCATCCAGCATTGCGACTTCCTCATCCTCGACGGCTTGATCAATGACACAACGCAATGCACGGTCCAGAAAGAAGGCGTAAGGTACGATGTCACTGATGGCGCGGTGAAAAAAAAACAAGCTCCCCAGAACCTGCTCCAGCAGAAACGTGCAGTTATCAAGCATATACAATGTTGAGTTCCATCGCGTCGGACAGTCACAAATAAGACTTCTGACGGGCAGGTTGTGTCGCCGCTGAATGTCAGCAAGGCGAGCCATGGCCATGTAAGATCTTCTCTAATGGCCCGAGATTTTCCTGGCCTGCCGCAAGACGTCCTGGACCCCAGGGTATTTGGCAATGAATCGCTGCACGACCAAGTTCAGGACGTGTGCCATGCATGGCACGTGTGTAATTTTGCCCTGTTTCAGCGCGCTCAGCAGATTGGCACCGTTGTCGCACACCACTTTACCAACTGTCAAATTGAGCGGTGTTAGCCACTGATCTGCCTATGAACGCAAAGCTGAAAGGAGTGCAGGACCAGTGTGGCTCTTGTCTTCCAGGCACAGCATGGCAACGTCTCACCTGTAGGGATGAGCCAAACACCCCCCCGTTTGGTTCGCACCAGAACCTTCGAACGGACCGAACGTTCGCGCAAACATTTAGAACCCCATTGACGTCAATGGGACTCGAGCGTTAGAATTCAAAAGTGCTCATTTTAAAGCCTAATATGCAAGTTATTGTCGGAAAACGGGTTTGAGAACCCGGGTCTTGCCCCAGGGGACTTGTATCAATGGGAAAAAAGTTTTAAAAACGGTCGTTTTTTCTGGAGCAGTGATTTTATTGATGCTTAAAGTGAAAAAAAAAAAAAAATCCTTTTAAATATCGTACCTGCGGGGTGTTTATTGTATGCCTGTGAGGTGGCAAGTGTTTAGAACTGTCCCTGCACAAAATTAGATTTCTATAAGAAAAAAGTAATTTAACCACTTGACAACTGGGCACTTAAACACCCTTAATAACCAGACCAATTTTCAGCTTTCGGTGCTCTCACATTTTGAATGACAATAACTCAGTCATACAACACTGTAACCAAATGAAATTTTTGTCCTTTTTTTCCCACAAATAGAGCTTTCTTTTGGTGGTATTTGATCACCTCTGCGGTTTTTATTTTTTCCGCTAATAATGAAAAAAGAACGAAAATTTTGTAAAAAAAATGAATTTTTTTTCATTTCTATTATAAAATTTTGCAAAAAATGAATTTTTCTTCATAAATTTGGCCTAAAATGTATACTGCTACATATCTTTGGTTAAAAAAAAAAAAATGGGTTATTATTTAGTCTGGGTGAAAGTTATAGGGTCTACAAGCTATGGTACCAATTACTGAAAATTTATCAATTTGATCACATCTGAAGTACTGACGGCCTTTCTCATTTCTTGAGACCCTAACATGCCAGAAAAGTACAAATACCCCCTAAATGACCCCTTTTTTGGAAAGAAGATATTCCAAGGTATTTAGAAAGAGGCATGGTGAGTTTTTTGAAGTTGTAATTTTTTCCCACAATTCTTTGCAAAATCAAGGTTTTTTTTATTTTTATTTTTTTTCCACAAAAGTTTCATATTAGCAGGTTATTTCTCGCACACAGCATATGCATACCACAAAATACACCCCAAAACACATTCTGCTATTCCTCCCGAGTATGGCGATACCACATGTGTGAGACTTTTACACGGCGTGGCCACATACAGAGGCCCAACATGCAGGGAGCACCATCAGGCGTTCTGGAGCACCCAGACCAGTTCTGACATTTCTCTCCTACATGGAAAAATCATCATTTATTTGCTAGAAAATTACATAGAACCCCAAAACATTATATATGCTTTTTTAGCAAAGACCCTAGAGAATACAATGGCGGTCGTTGCAACTTTTTATCGCGCATGGTATTTGCACAGCAATTTTTCGAACGCATTTTTTTGGGAAATAAAACAGTTTTGTGCTTTTTTTAAAAAAAAAAACATTAAAGTTAGCCCAATGTTTTTGCATAATATGAAAGATGAAGTTACGCCGAGTAAATAGATACCCAACATGTCACCCTTCAATATTGCACACGCTTGTGGAATGGCGCCAAACTTCGCTACTTAAAAATCCCCATAGGCGACGTTTTAAATGTTTTTACTGGTTACATGTTTTTAGTTACAGAGGAGGTCTGGGGCCAAAATGATTGCTCTCGCTCTAACGTTCGCAGCGATACCCCACATGTGTGGTTTGAACACCGTTTTCATATGTGGGCGGGACTTACGTGCACATTCGCTTCTGTATACGAGCACACGGGAACAGGGGCGCTTTAAATATTTATTTTTTATTTTTATTGTTCATTTTACTTTATTTATTTTAGTTTGACACGTTTTCCCCCAAAAATAAATGTTTTGATCACTTTTATTCCAATTACAAGGAATGTAAACATCCCTTGTAATAGGAATATAGCATGACAGGTCCTCTTTACAGTGAGATATGGGGTCAATAAGACCCCACATCTCACCTCTAGGCTGGGAAGCCTGAAAAAAACCAAAAAAAAAAAACGATCCTGGCTTCGATCGCAGCGGTGAGTCAGAAGAAGCACCGGAGGGCGAAGGGAGTGGGGACGTCCACTTTTGCCTCCCGTAAGAACGATCAAGAGGCGGAACAGCCGCCATGATCATTCTTATGGTGTAGAGAATCGCTGGCTGAAAAAAATGATATCTGAATGATGCCTGTAGCTGCAGGCATCATTTAGATATCCCTGCACAAAGTCAAGGACCTCATATGACGTGGGCGGGAAGTGGTTAAAACACATTTTTTTTCCCCAGAGTATTTTCTGGGTATTGCAGAGTATTAGCCGGGGTATTGCAAAGTATTGGTGTTGGGGTATTGCAGAGTATGGTGCGGGGGTATTGCAGAGTATTGGTGTTGGGGTATTGCAGAGTATTGGTGTTGGGGTATTGCAGAGTATTGGTGTTGGGGTATTGCAAAGTATTGGTGCGGGGGTATTGCAGAGTATCGCGCGGGGGTATTGCAGAGTATCGCGCAAGGGGTACTGCAGAGTATTGCGCGGGGGTATTGCGCGGGGGTATTGCAGAGTATTGCGCGGGGGTATTGCAGAGTATTGCGCGGGGGTATTGCAGAGTATTGCGCGGGGGTTTTGCAGAGTATTGCGCGGGGGTTTTGCAGAGTATTGCGCGGGGGTTTTGCAGAGTATTGCGCGGGGGGTATTGCAGAGTAATTGCGCAGGGAAGGCAGAGCATTGCGCAGGGAAGGCAGGTTAATGCAGGGATGGCTGAGCAGGGATGGATGGATCTGTGACTGCAATAGTCACAGATCCATCCCACACTGCTGCTGCCATCAGCGCTCTCCTCTCACACTGCACCGATCGGTACAGCAAGAGGAGGGAGGAACCGGCGTCATCAAATGACGCCGATTTGTTTACCTGTGATCGCGCCGTCATTGGATGGCGCGATCACATGGTAAAAGACCGCTGTTGTCGGTCAGTTACCGAGATCTGTGTAGCTCCGGGTCTCATAGACCCGGCGCGCACAGAATTTTCAGTGTGCGCACCCGAGGCGGCGCGCATTACTGCTTCTGCTGGGCGCCGTTAAATAACGGCGACCCCCAGTTAAGCAACCACCTTGCCGCCGTTATATGACGGAGGCTGGTGGTTAAGTGGTTAAGACTGCTTGCCGCTTTAATGTAATGTTTGGTCCCTGCAATATGGATGAAAATCATTGAGAAAAATAGCATGGGTTTCCCCCCCCCCTCCCCCCAGGTCATTACCAGCCCCTTTGGCCCTATATACTTTGAACAGCAGTATACAGGCGGTGCAAACAAGACAGGGACTGTAGGTTTGTTGTTAAGTAGAATCTGTTTGTAATTTTCAACTGGTACTTGTTTAAAGTGTAGCTTCAACCATAAAATCTTCTTTTTTTTAAGCTTTTCTGAAAACATAGAGAAGGGTTATCACCCCTGTAACATTGGTTTTGTGTGCATCTGTTCAGAAGATTCCACCTCACTTTCTGTCCCAATGACAAATGATTTTTTGAAAAAAAAACTTTTTTTTTTAAACAAGGATTGTGATTTGTGATAAAGCATCAGTGGACAGGAGACGCCTCTTACAGAAGAGAATTTCCCTTCCTAGGGGTAGATTTCCTCTCACTTCCTGTTGTCTCCTTCTGTTTGCAAGTAGGAGTCGTTTGTAAGTTGGATGTTTGAAAGTAGGGGCCTGCCGTATATACTCTGCAGAAATTTGGGCCCTAGGTGTTGGTGTTGCCACAGCACTGTAAGCCCTCACAGTTACTCTTGGTGGGCGCTGGAACGCCCTGCTGTGAAATATTAGATCAAGAATTGTAATTACATGCCTCTGTTAAACAGGGGCAGAAAAATTGGGCCTTAGGCACTGGTGCTGGTGCCACAACACTGCAACCCCTCACAGACACTCTAGTTGGAGCGCAGGATATCTGCAATACCCCCTGCACAATACTCTGCAATACCCCCGCACAATACTCTGCAATACCCCCCACACAATACTCTGCAATACCCCCCACACAATACTCTGCAATACCCCCTGCACAATACTCTGCAATACCCCTGCACAATACTCTGCAATACCCCCGCACAATACTCTGCAATACCCCCCACACAATACTCTGCAATACCCCCCACACAATACTCTGCAATACCCCCTGCACAATACTCTGCAATACCCCCTGCACAATACTCTGCAATACCCCCTGCACCAATACTCTGCAATACCCCCCACACAATACTCTGCAATACCCCCCACACAATACTCTGCAATACCCCCGCACAATACTCTGCAATACCCCCGCACAATACTCTGCAATACCCCCCGCACAATACTCTGCAATACCCCCGCACAATACTCTGCAATACCCCCGCACAATACTCTGCAATACCCCCGCACAATACTCTGCAATACCCCCCGCACAATACTCTGCAATACCCCCCGCACAATACTCTGCAATACCCCCTGCACAATACTCTGCAATACCCCCGCACAATACTCTGCAATACCCCCGCACAATACTCTGCAATACCCCCGCACAATACTCTGCAATACCCCCGCACAATACTCTGCAATACCCCCCGCACAATACTCTGCAATACCCCCTGCACAATACTCTGCAATACCCCCTGCACAATACTCTGCAATACCCCCGCACAATACTCTGCAATACCCCCGCACAATACTCTGCAATACCCCCTGCACAATACTCTGCAATACCCCCGCACCAATACTCTGCAATACCCCCGCACCAATACTCTGCAATACCCCGGCCAATACTCTGCAATACCCCCGCACCAATACTCTGCAATACACCCGCACAATACTCTGCAATACCCCCGCACAATACTCTGCAATACCCCCTGCACAATACTCTGCAATACCCCCTGCACAATACTCTGCAATACCCCCGCACAATACTCTGCAATATCCCCCGCACAATACTTTGCAATACCCGGAAAATACTCAGGGGAAAAAAAATGCGTTTTAACCACTTCCCGCCCGCCGGCCGTCATATGACGTCCTTGACTTTGTGCAGGGATATCTGAATGATGCCTGCAGCTACAGGCATTATTGAGATATCATCTTTTTCAGCCGGCGATTCTCTACACCAGAGCTATGCAATTAGCGGACCTCCAGCTGTTGCAGAACTACAAATCCCATGAGGCATAGCAAGACTCTGAGAGCCACAAGCATGACTCCCAGAGACAGAGGCATGATGGGACTTGTAGTTTTGCAACAGCTGGAGGTCCGCTAATTGCATATCCCTGCTCTACACCATAAGAATGATCATGGCGGCTGTTCTGTCTCTTGATCGTTCTTATGGGAGGCAAAATTGGACGTCCCCCCCCTCCCGTCGCCCTCCGGTGCTTCTTCCGACTCACCACTACGATCAAAGACAGGATCTTTTTTTTTTTTTTCAGGCTTCCCAGCCTAGAGGTGAGATGTGGGGTCTTATTGACCCCCCCCCCCTCCATATCTCACTGTAAAGAGGACCTGTCGTGCTACATTCCTATTACACTGGATGTTTACATTTCTTGTAATAGGAATAAAAGTGATCAAAACATTTATTTTTGGGGAAAAACGTGTCAACGTAAAATGAACAATACATATATTTTTTTTAAAGCGCCCCTGTTCCCGAGTGCTCGTATACAGAAGCGAACGCACACGTAAGTCCCGTCCACATATGAAAACGGTGTTCAAACCACACATGTGAGGTATCGCTGCGAACGAGTGAGAACAATAATTTTGGCCCTAGACCTCTTCTCCAACTAAAAATATGTAACCAGTAAAAATATTTAAAGCGTCACCTATGGGGATTTTTAAGTAGCGAAGTTTGGCGCCATTCCACAAGCGTGTGCAATTTTGAAGGGTGACATGTTGGGTATCTATTTACTCAGCGTAACTTCATCTTTCTTATAATGCAAAAACATTGGGCTAACTTTAATGTTTTTCTTTTTTTTTTTAAAGCACAAAACAGTTTTATTTCCAAAAAAAACGCATTCGAAAAATTGCTGTGCAAATACTGTGCACGATAAAAAGTTGCAACGACCGCCATTGTATTCTCTAGGGTCTTTGCTAAAAAAGCATATATAATGTTTTGGGGTTCTGTGTAATTTGCTAGCAAATAAATTATTATTTTTACATGTAGGAGAGAAATGTCAGAATTGGCCTGGGTGCTCCAGAACGTGCTCCCTGCATGTTGGGCCTCTGTATGTGGCCACGCTGTTTAAAAGTCTCACACATGTGAAGGTTCTCCCTGCATGTTGGGCCTCTGTATGTGGCCACGCTGTGTGAAAGTCTCACACATGTGGTATTGCCATACTCGGGAGGAATAGCAGAATGTGTTTTGGGGTGTAATGTGTGGTATGCATATGCTGTGTGTGAGAAATAACCTGCTAATATGAAAATTTTGTGAAAAAAAATTAAAATTAAAGAAGTCTTGATTTTGCAAAGAATTGTGGGAAAAAATACAATTTAAAAAAACTCACCATGCCTCTTTCTAAATACCTTGGAATGTCTTCTTTCCAAAAAGGGGTCATTTGGGGGGTATTTGTACTTTTCTGGCATGTTAGGGTCTCAAGAAATGAGAGAGGCCGTCAGTACTTCAGGTCTGATCAATTTTCAGATATTGGCACCATAGCTTGTGGACGCTATAACTTTCACAAAGACCAAATAATATTCACAGATTTGTACTTATTTTTACCAAAGATATGTAGCAGTATACATTTTGGCCAAAATGTATGAAGAAAAATTACAAATTTGCTACATTTTTAACAGAAACAAAGAAAAATTCATTTTTTTTTACAGAATTTTCAGTCTTTTTTCTTTTAATAGCGCAAAAAATAAAAAACCCAACGGTGATTAAATACCACCAAAAGAAAGCTCTATTTGTGGGAAAAAAAGGACAAAAATTTCATTTGGGTATAGTGTTGTATGACTGAGTAATTGTCATTCAAAATGTGAGAGCACTGAAAGCTGAAATTGGTCTGGTTATTAAGGGGGTTTAAGTGCCCAGTGGTCAAATCGTTTTTTTCCAGCAAGAACTCATCTATGTGTCTTTTATTAAATGTTCCAGTATATTCCCAACTATAGAAGTTAAACTAACATGTCTATAGTTACTTGGTAAAGACTTTGTTCTCTTTTTAAATATAGGCACCACATTGATTAGAAAAAAATCTGGCTTTCGGGGGTCCCCAATCCTGAGAACGAGCTCTTTGGTCTACTCCTGGCTTTGCCAGCCGCTTGGGCAGAAGCACAATAATAAATACAAGAGTAATTGGGAAAAAGGACTAAATATCAAACTAAGTGAAGCCCAATGGGAAAAGGCTAGCATATTCGCTCATAAATGTTCCTTAAAGAGGAGTTCCACCTAAAAATGTTACTTCCTCTTAACCCACTCCTCACCCCCTTACATGCCACATTTGGCATGTAATTTTTTTGGGGGGGGAGTGGGGGCTTCAGGAGAAGGGGACTTCCTGTCCCACTTCCTCCTTCCGCCGAGGGGCTGCTAAGGCGCTACGTCATATCACCTTTTGGCAGCCCCTCCCTGTAGGCGATCGCCTACGACACGTGACAGGTCCTAGGCGATCGACTGTCCAATCAAACAGCGCAGGGCCGCGCGCAGTGCCGCTCGCGCATGCGCAGTGGGTGCCCGGCCGTGAAGCCGAAAGCTGTCACGGTCGGGTGCCCACAGTGACAATGAAGACGCCGGCCAGGGAGGGGGGCAGAGGACCGGAGCCCCGGCCGGCGCGTCGCTGGAACGCTGGAGCAGGTAAGTGTCAGTTTATTAAAAGCCAGCAGCTACACTTTTTGTAGCTGCTGACTTTTAATAAACTAAAAAAATGGGTGGAAAACCCCTTTAAGCTCAAGATTTCAGGAAATCCTGAGTGAGTGAGTGAAAAACTTTATATAGCGCAACACATGCGAACTGAAT
Organism: Rana temporaria; assembly: GCF_905171775.1. Lineage (NCBI taxonomy): Eukaryota > Metazoa > Chordata > Amphibia > Anura > Ranidae > Rana > Rana temporaria. Next base: position 912,558 of record NW_024404413.1, on the reverse strand, counting down.
CGCCTCTGGGCGCTTAGGGCCAGATCCACAAAGAGCCGCCGTAACTTAAATATTCTGATTTAAGTTACACTGCCGCAAATTTTCTACCTAAGTGCCCGATCCACAAAGCACTTATCTAGAAATTTTCGGCTGTGTAACTTAAATCCGTCCGGCGCAAGACGTTCCTATTGTCATGGGGCGAGTCCCATTTAAATTAGGCGCGCTCCCGCGCCGGACGTACTGCGCATGCTCACGACGTCATTTTCCCGACGTGCATAGCGCGTTTTTACGTTACGCCGAGTTTTGAGAATCGCGCCGGGTAAAAAAAGTTGCGTCGGGGGGAAAAAAAAGATACGACGGAAAAAAAAAAAAAATAACAGCGTCGCGAGTAAGAAGGGACTACTTTTACAAGGTGTAAACAGTTTACACTTTGTAAAAGCAGCCCTAATTTTACGATTGCAACGTAAGTATTTACGGAGATTTCACGAAGCTAAACCGCTTCGTGGATCTCCGTAAGTGCTCATTTGCATACGCGAAGCGGCATTTCGACTCGAAATGCCCCCAACGGCGGATGCGGTACTAAGGCATCCTAAGATCCGGCAGTGTAAGTCCCTTACACATGTCGGATCTTCTGCCTATCTTTTGGAAACTGCTTCTGTGGATCAGTTCCATAGTTAGAAACAGGGATACGACGGCGTATCCCTTTTGAGGATCTGGCCCTAAGTTTCCATTTCCTGAGTAAACTTATTGACCTCAGAAGAGATGGGTTTTGATCTTTCTTTTGAAGGCCAAGTGGTTCACCTCCAATCAGATGGAGGTTGGTAGTGCATTCCACAGGCGAGGTCCCTGGACTGCAAATCTTCGATCTCCTTTGGACTTGTATCCCTCATAATGGGCACAGCGGGTGTACAGACCCGGGAAAGAAGCACAGGGATGGTGGGAACCCCTCATAATGGGCACAGCGGGTGTACAGACCCGGGAACTCAGCACAGGGATGGTGGGAACCCCTCATAATGGGGCACAGCGGGTGTACAGACCCGGGAACTCAGCACAGGGATGGTGGGAACCCCTCATAATGGGGCACAGCGGGTGTACAGACCCGGGAACTCAGCACAGGGATGGTGGGAACCCCTCATAATGGGGCACAGCGAGTGTACAGACCCGGAAACTCGGCACAGGGATGGTGGGAACCCCTCATAATGGGCACAGCGGGTGTACAGAGCCGGGAACTCGGCACAGGGATGGTGGGAACCCCTCATAATGGGCACAGAGGGTGTACAGACCCGGGAACTCAGCACAGGGATGGTGGGAACCCCTCATAATGGGGCACAGCGGGTGTACAGACCCGGGAACTCAGCACAGGGATGGTGGGAACCCCTCATAATGGGGCACAGCGGGTGTACAGACCCGGGAACTCAGCACAGGGATGGTGGGCACCCCTAATAATGGGGCACAGCGGGTGTACAGACCCGGGAACTCAGCACAGGGATGGTGGGAACCCCTCATAATGGGCACAACGGGTGTACAGACCCGGGAACTCAGCACAGGGATGTTGGGAGCACAGCTGCCTGGGGACACCTTATATAAGAAGGGACTCCGCTGGGGACACTAGATGAAAGGAGGGACTCCGCTGGGGACACCTGATGTAAGGAGGGACTCCGCTGGGGACACCTGATGAAAGGAGGGACTCCGCTGGGGACACCTGATGAAAGGAGGGACTCCGCTGGGGACACCTGATGAAAGGAGGGACTCCGCTGGGGACACCTGATGAAAGGAGGGACTCCGCTGGGGACACCTGATGAAAGGAGGGACTCCGCTGGGGACACCTGATGAAAGGAGGGACTCCGCTGGGGACACCTGATGAAAGGAGGGACTCCGCTGGGGACACCTGATATAAGGAGGGACTCCGCTGGGGACACCTGATGTAAGGAGGGACTCCGCTGGGGACACCTGATATAAGGAGGGACTCCGCTGGGGACACCTGATGTAAGGAGGGACTCCGCTGGGGACACCTGATATAAGGAGGGACTCCGCTGGGGACACCTGATATAAGGAGGGACTCCACTGGGGACACTAGATGAAAGGAGGGACTCCGCTGGGGACATCTGATGTATGGAGGGACTCCGCTGGGGACACCTGATGTATGGAGGGACTCCTCTGGGGACACCTGATGAAAGGAGGGACTCCGCTGGGGACACTAGATGAAAGGAGGGACTCCTCTGGGGACACCTGATGAAAGGAGGGACTCCTCTGGGGACACCTGATGTAAGGAGGGACTCCGCTGGGGACACCTGATATAAGGAGGGACTCCGCTGGGGACACCTGATGTAATCACGGCAGGACACAGTAAAAACACAGATCCATGTCCTGTCAGAGGGGAGGAGACCGATCGATCTCCCCCCCTTGTGAGTCCCCTCCCCCTACAGTTAGAACACATCCCTAGGGCACACTTGATCGCCCCCTAGTGGTTAAAGCGGTGGTTCCCCCTTAAAAACAACTTTTTTTTATTCCACTGCCCCCCCCACATTCCATCACGATTAAGGCTCTTAATATTTTTTTCCTGCTGTACATACCTTAGTACAGCATCTTCACCCGTGCATCCGGGTTGCGAGTCCCTCGGGAGTGGGCGTTCCTCACATGCTGTTGATTGACGTTTTCCCCAAAAACGAGCTCTCCCCCCGTCGCGTAAGCCGCGTCACGGTTGGCGAAAGGAGCCAAACGGCGAGTCGGCGCTATACTGCGCATGCGCATGGCCGTTCGGCTCCTTTCGCCAACCGTGACGCGGCTTACGCGACGGGGGGAGAGCTCGTTTTTGGGGAAAACGTCAATCAACAGCATGTGAGGAACGCCCACTCCCGAGGGACTCGCAACCCGGATGCACGGGTGAAGATGCTGTACTAAGGTATGTACAGCAGGAAAAAAATAATAAGAGCATTAATCGTGATGGAATGTGGGGGGGCAGTGGAATAAAAAAAAGTTGTTTTTAAGGGGGAACCACCGCTTTAACCCCTTCCCTGCCAGTCACATTTCCACAGTAATCAGTGCATTTTTATAGAGCGAATCGCTGTATAAATGTGAATGGTCCCAAAAATTTGTCAAAAGTGTCCGTCGCAATGTCACGGTCACCATAAAAATCGCAAATGGCTGCCATTACTAGTAAAAATAGAGTAATAATAATAAAAATGCCATAAAACGATCTCCTATTTTGTAGCCAATATAACTTTTGCGCAAACCAATCGATAAACGCGCATTGCGATTTTTTTTTTTTACCAAGAATACGTATCGGCCTAAACTGAGGGGACTTTTTTTTTATATATATTTATTATATCAAAAAGTAAAAAATATTGTGTTTTTTTTTTTTTCAAAATTGTCGCTCTATTTTTGTTTATAGCGCAAAAAAAAACAAAAAACGCAGAGGTGATCAAATACCACCAAAACCCGCCTCTGTCTCCGCCCCCTTCCAATTATCACAGCCAAACTGCCTCCTCCTCCTTCAGCCAATGTCCCTGGCCCCGCCCTCTTTCACCACAAGCCCGGCCCCCTTCTTCCACTCCCATCCACATTACAGCCACTGGGGTAGATTCAGTAAAGAATTACGCAGGCGTATCCATAGATACGCCGCGTAATTCAAACGCTACGCCAGCGTATCTACTTTCTGTATTCAGAAAGCTCGATACGCCGACTGTAGCCTAAGATACGACTGGCATAAGTCTCTTACGCCGTCGTATCTTAGGGTGCAATCTGACGCTGGCCGCTAGGTGGCGCACCCGTAGTGGTCAGCGTAAATTGCGCAAATTGCATACTCACGCCGATTCACAAATGTACGCGTGCCCGGCGTTCGAGTTTTACGTCGTTTGCGTACGTCGCTTCCGGCGTAAGGCTGCTCCTGCTATTAGGAGGCGCAGCCAATGGTAAGTATGGACGTCGTTCCCGCGTCGCGATTTTTCGAAATTTGCGTCGTTTGCGTAAGTGGATCGTGAATGGCGCTGGGCGCCATTTACGTTCACGTCGAAGCAAATGTTGTCCTTGCGACGTCATTTACCGAAATGCACGTCGGGAAATTTTCCCGACGGAGCATGCGCAGTACGTTCGGCGCGGGAACGCGCCTAATTTAAATGATCCACGCCCCCTACGGAATCATTTAAATTACGCGCGCTTACGCCGGCACCTTTTACGAAACGCTGCCGCAAATTACGGAGCAAATGCTTCGTGAATGAAGCATAGCTCCAGTAATTTACGGATGCGTAGCGTAAAAACGGTACGCTGCGCCACCATACCAGTGCGCGCCCTTAGCTGAATCTGGGCCACTGTACCCACATATCAGCCTATTGTACATCCAAGTCCCCGCCCACCCTCATCCCAGCCTATTGTACAGCCAAATCAGCCTCCCTGACCGCGCCCACCCTCATCCCAGCCTATTGTACAGCCAAATCAGCCCCTTGACCGCGCCCACCCTCATCCCAGCCTATTGTACAGCCAAATCCCCTCCCTGACCGCGCCCACCCTCATCCCAGCCTATTGTACAGCCAAATCAGCCCCTTGACCGCGCCCACCCTCATCCCAGCCTATTGTACAGCCAAATCCCCTCCCTGACCGCGCCCACCCTCATCCCAGCCTATTGTACAGCCAAATCAGCCCTCTGGCCGCGCCCACCCTCATCCCAGCCTATTGTACAGCCAAATCAGCCCTCTGGCCGCGCCCACCCTCATCCCAGCCTATTGTACAGCCAAATCAGCCTCCCTGACCGCGCCCACCCTCATCCCAGCCTATTGTACAGCCAAATCAGCCCCCTGACCGCGCCCACCCTCATCCCAGCAAATCTACTCCCTGGCCCAGCCCACCCTCATCTCAACCTATTGTACAGCCAAATCACCTCCATGGCCGCGCCCACCCTCCTCTCAGCCTATTGTACAGCCAAACCGCCTTCCTGGCTCCGCCTACCTTGCTCAACAATCCCGCCCCACCTCCTCTCTTCCTTCTAGTATTACAGCGTGCTGTGCAACCAAACTTCCCGCCTACTCTCATCTCAGCCTATTGTACATCTAAGTCACCTCCCTGTCCCCGCCCACCCTCATTCCCGCCTATTGTACAACCGAATCGCCCTCCTTGTCCCCGCCCACCTCGATCGTAGCCTATGAACCAACCGCATCGCCTCTCTGTCCCCGCCCACGGCCCACCGTGCAACCAAACCCGTCTAACCTATCACAGGCCGCGCTACAACCACCCGTGCCTGCCAGACCCCGCCCCCTCCCGATCACAGCCACATCATTGGCCCGGAGCGCGGGGCATGCTGGGATTGTTGGTCCGCCATGGACGGTGATTGGGGCTCTTCCTGGCTTTGAGGTGACTGAGAACTCCGGGAACTCCTCCGCCTGTCTCCGCTGTGTTACCGGACCGTGTGTGTGCCGGGCCGCCGACTTCTCCAGGGTGAGTCCCGGGTGTGAGGGGGGGAGGGGAGAGACCCTCGGCCCGGGATAGGGGGAGGGGAGGTGGTGGAGGCTTTGGGGGGGGTCTCTTCTTTTTTAATTGGACGATCTTATTTGTGTTCTGTACCCCCTCCCCCCTCTCTGATTTCCCGCCATCACATCTCCCCTCCCCCACACACCAATCTCCAATCCCATCATACAATCCCAGTATACACCGTCCAATCCCAGTATACACCTTCCGATCCCAGTATACACGCCGTCCAATCTCATCATCCAATCCCAGTATACACCTTCCGATCCCAGTATAAACGCGCCGTCCCAATCCCAGTATACACGTGCCGTCCAATCCCAGTATACACACGCCGTCCCGATCCCAGTATACACACGCCGTCCCGATCCCAGTATACACACGCCGTCCCGATCCCAGTATACACACGCCGTCCCAATCCCAGTATACACGTGCCGTCCCGATCCCAGTATACACACGCCGTCCCGATCCCAGTATACACACGCCGTCCCGATCCCAGTATACACACGCCGTCCCGATCCCGGTATACACACGCCGTCCCGATCCCGGTATACACACGCCGTCCCGATCCCGGTATACACACGCCGTCCCGATCCCGGTATACACACGCCGTCCCGATCCCGGTATACACACGCCGTCCCGATCCCGGTATACACACGCCGTCCCGATCCCGGTATACACACGCCGTCCCGATCCCGGTATACACACGCCGTCCCGATCCCGGTATACACACGCCGTCCCGATCCCGGTATACACACGCCGTCCCGATCCCGGTATACACACGCCGTCCCGATCCCGGTATACACACGCCGTCCCGATCCCGGTATACACACGCCGTCCCGATCCCGGTATACACACGCCGTCCCGATCCCGGTATACACACGCCGTCCCGATCCCGGTATACACTCCCCGTCCCGATCCCGGTATACACTCCCAGTATACACGCCGTCCCGGTATACAATCCCAGTACACGCGCCGTCCCGATCCCAGTATACACGCGCCGTCCCGATCCCAGTATACACGCGCCGTCCCGATCCCAGTATACACGCGCCGTCCCGATCCCAGTATACACGCGCCGTCCCGATCCCAGTATACACGCGCCGTCCCGATCCCAGTATACACGCGCCGTCCCGATCCCAGTATACACGCGCCGTCCCGATCCCAGTATACACGCGCCGTCCCGATCCCAGTATACACGCGCCGTCCCGATCCCAGTATACACGCGCCGTCCCGATCCCAGTATACACGCGCCGTCCCGATCCCAGTATACACGCGCCGTCCCGATCCCAGTATACAATCCCGGCATAGACGCGCCGCCCCAATCCCGGGTACAATCCCGCTATACACACCGTACAATTCCATCCGCCACTACGATGTGATTGTACAATCGCATTGTAACCCGTGTGATTGGCTGTCACTATTATTATTATTATTATTAAATACAGGACAGTTATAAAAGTATATACAACTTGCCAGATTATTATTTTTTTTTTTTTTTTTTCTGTGTCCCCATTGGGGAGATCTTTCATTCACTTCCTGTCCTCCTTTAGTCAAAACAGGAAGTGTGAGGGAATCCCTGGCTGTCACCACAACTCCTGTCCCCCGTTGGAAGATTCCCCCTCTTTTCCCGTTGTAGTGACCGCCCACAATTTTACGGATTATTATTATAATTTTGTTCCCGGTCATAATAGTAAACTGGTAGAGAGGTTCCCATCCTCCTCAGAGACGGCAATAACAATTCCTCCTGGAGCGTCCCTGGCCTAGTGTCCCCGCTGGAAGATTCCCCCCTCCAGGCCCCAGGAGATCGTCTGACCACTCAGAGCGCAGCGCCACACTCGTCGCGCATGCGCAAGTGAGTGCCTGGCCATGAAACCCGAAAGCTGTCACGGTCCGGGTGCCCACACTAAGGAATGAAGACGTCGGCCGGAGAGGGGCGGAGCTCCGGGGCGGCCGCGTCGCTGGACCGTGGAACAGGTCGGTGTCTGTTTATTAAAAAGCCTGGAACTCCCCCTTTTAGGACTTACCTGTAGGCGTTTGTAATATCTCCTAAACCTACACAGTTGAGATATTTGCCAAAAAGAATGCACCGATGTCTATGGCGTATGCGCGTCGTATACAACGGCGCAATGAGCATGCCGGTTTTGTGAACGGGTAACACCGGCTTTGACGGCTCCCGCTCGGTGTGACGTCTTACGCCGTAGCGGCGATACTCGGAAGTAACCTCCGGGAGAGATGTCTGCGGCCAGAGGGGGGAGACGAGGGCGGCTTCGGGGGCTTTGATTTAAGGTAAGTTATTCATAACAAGCTAGTATGCTAGTCATACTAGCTCATTATGCCTTTGTCTTGCAGGTTTTTTTATTTTTATTTTGTTTGGGTTTACAACCACATGAATGGCCGATTTCTTTCATAGAACTGTAGAAGTGGAGAGAATTTATCCGCTCACTCAGCTGTCAAAAGAAAATATCTGGGCAGACTGCCAAGTTCTTAACAGGAAACATTGTAACCAACACTTCCTTCTTAGATCAAAGGGATACACTTCTGCGTGTAAAGAACAAAATCCCAGCAGTCTGCCAAGTTTGTAACAACATGAAACATTGTAACCAACACTTCCTTCTTAGATCAAAGGGATAAACTTCTGTGTGTAAAGAACAAAATCCCAGCAGTCTGCCAAGTTTGTAACAACATGAAACATTGTAACCCACTTCCTTCTTGGATCAAACTTCTGTGTGTAAATGCGGGAAGTTTAACCACTTAAAGTCCAAATCTTTTCCTGACACTTTTCTTAAAGCGGAGGCCCACACAAAAAGTGAACCTCCGCTTTTCAGAACCCTCCGGGGGCACATTTGGCACCTTTCAGAGGGAGGGGGGGGTGCAGATACCTTTTTATAATACAGGTATTTGCACCACTTCCGGGAATAGACGCCTGCGGGAGTTACGCCCCTTCACGCCCCCCCCTTTCTGTCTTCTAGGAAACACACTGGTCCCAGGGGACCAGTGAGGGCACGGCTCGCGCATGCGCAGTAGGGAATCGGGCAGTGAAGCTGCAACACTTAACTTCCTGGTTCCCTCACTGAGGATGGCGGCAGGGGGGCAGCCGAGAGACGAGCGACTTTTTTTTTTTTGTTTGTTTTTTTACCACTTCACCCCCGGACCATATTGCTGGTCAAAGACCAGAGCACTTTTTGCCATTCGGCACTGCGTCGCTTTAACTGACAATTGCGCGGTCGTGCGACGTGGCTCCCAAACAAAATTGGCGTCCTTTTTTTTCCCACAAATAGAGATTTCTTTTGGTGGTATTTGATCACCTCTGCGGTTTTTATTTTTTGCGCTATAAACAAAAATAGAGCGACAATTTTGAAAAAAATTCAATATTTTTTACTTGTTTCTATAATAAATATCCCCCAAAAATATATAAAGAGAATTTTTTTCCCTCAGTTTAGTCCATTACGTATTCTTCATATTTTTGGTAAAAAAAAAAACACAATAAGCGTTTATCGATTGGTTTGCGCAAAAGTTATAGTGTTTACAAAATAGGAGATAGTTTTATTGCATTTTTATAAATATTTGTTTTTTTACTAGTAATGGCGGCGATCAGCTTATTTTTTTTTTTTGGTACTGCGACATTATGGCGGACACTTCGGACACTTGACACATTTTTGGGACCATTGGCATTTTTATAGCGATCAGTGCTATAAAAATGCATTGGATTACTATAAAAATGCCACTGGCAGGGAAGGGGTTAACACTAGGGGGCGGGGAAGGGGTTAAGTATGTTCCCTGGGTGTGTTCTAACTGTAGGGGGGGGGGGGGGTGGTGACTGACTTGGGGAAATGACAGATCGTTGTTCATACATTGTATGAACAGAAGATCAGCATTTCTACCCTGACAGGACCGGGAGCTGTGTGTTTACACACACAGCTCCCAGTTCTCGCTCTGTAACAAGCCATCGCGACCGCCGGGCACACGCGCACGAGTCAGGAGCGAGCGGCCCCTAGTGGCCGCTTCGTGGGGCGACGTAGAGCTACGGGCTCTCATGCAGGAGAGCCAACCTGCCGCCGTAGGACTGCGGCGGCTGGTTGGCAACTAGTTAACCACTTCACTACTAGGCACTTAAACCCCCTTCGTGCCCAGACCAATTTTCAGCGCTGACGCATTTTGAATGACAATTGCGCGGTCATACAATGCTGTACCCAAATTATATTTTTATACGTTTTTTTTCCCCCACAAATAGAGATTTCTTGTGGTGGTATTTGATCATCTCTGCGTTTTTTTGTTTATAGCGCAATAAAAGAAAAAAAAAATTGAAAAAAACCCCCCACAATTTTTTACTTTTTGTTAATTAGAATATCCCAATTTATTTTTATTTTTTTTTTCCCCTCGGTTTAGGCCAAAACTTATTCTTCTACATATTTTTGTTAAAAAAAAAATCGCAATTGGCGTATATTGATTGGTTTGCGCAAAAATTATAGCGCCTACAAAATAGGGGATAGATTTATTTTTTTACTAGTAATAGCGGCGATCTGCGATATATTTTTTATTTTATTTTTTGTCAGGCCTGCGATATTGCGGCGGACACATCGGACACTTTTGACACAATTTTGGGACCATTCACGTTTATACAGCGATCAGTGCTATAAAAATGCACTAATTACTGTATAAATGTGACTGGCAGGGAAGGGGTTAACACTAGGGGGTGAGGAAGGGGTTAAATGTGTACCCTGCATAGTGTTCTAACTGTGTGGGGGAAGGGGACTGACTGGGGGAGGTGACCGATGCTGTGTCTCTATGTACAAGGGACACAGATCGGTCTCCACTCTCCCTGACAGGACGTGAAGCTCTGTGTTTACACCCCATCATTACACACAGAGCTCCACGTCCCTGCTGTCACCGCCGATCGCGTGTTCCCGGCGGACATCGCAGCCGCCAGGCACGCGCATCGGCTTCCCAGCGATGCGCCGGGCACAGTGTTTCCCTGCTGTGCGCCCCCCAGCGGCGCGCACGGGGAATGTAAACAGGACGTCCAGGGATGTCCACCCGGCACTTGAGAGCCGCGCTGTGGACGTCTTTTGTCTGCAGCGCGGGTCCCTAGTGGTTAAAGTCAGCAGCTGCAGTATTTGTAGCTGCTGGCTTTAAAAAAATATATATATATTTGGGTGGGCCTCCGCTTTAAGTTAAAATCAATAATTTTTGTTAGCAGTGTTTGGGGGTTCCAAGTAAAATGTTTGTATATATATATATATATATATAGCCAAAACTAAAGGTGGGCTAGATTCACATAGATTAGCGGATCTTTAGATCTGCGTAATCTATGTGATTTACGATCCGCCGGTGCAATTTTGCGAGGCTAGTGCAGTATTCACAAAGCACTTACCTCGAAACTTGCACCGGCGGATCGTAACTCCCCTGGCGGAATTCAAATTCCGCGGCTAGGACGAGTGTACAATTTAAATCAGGCGCGTTCCCGCGCCAATTTAACTGCGCATGCGCCGCCGGCGAAATTTCCCAGTGCGCATGCTCCAAATGACGTCGCTAGGACGTCATTGTTTAACGGCGGCAACGTCAATTGCGGCCATCCGTATTCCAGACTGACTTACGCAAACAACGTAAAAATTTGAAAATCGGCGCGGGAACGACGGCCATACTTAACATTGAGTACGCCTCATGACAGTGGGCTAGATTCAGATAGATTAGCGGATCTTTAGATCCGCGTAATCTATGTGATTTACGATCCGCCGGTGCAATTTTGCGAGGCTAGTGCAGTATTCACAAAGCACTTACCTCGAAACTTGCACCGGCGGATCGTAACTCCCCTGGCGGAATTCAAATTCCGCGGCTAGGACGAGTGTACAATTTAAATCAGGCGCGTTCCCGCGCCAATTTAACTGCGCATGCGCCGCCGGCGAAATTTCCCAGTGCGCATGCTCCAAATGACGTCGCTAGGACGTCATTGTTTAACGGCGGCAACGTCAATTGCGGCCATCCGTATTCCAGACTGACTTACGCAAACAACGTAAAAATTTGAAAATCGGCGCGGGAACGACGGCCATACTTAACATTAGCTACCCCTCATATAGCAGGGGTAACTATCCGCCGGAAAAAGCCGAACGCAAACGACGTAAAAAAAAAAAAGCGTCGGGCGTTAGTTTCTGAATCGGCGGTTCTCCTCATTTGCATATCCGACGCGTAAAAGACCGAGGCGACACCTAGCGGCCGGCGGGAGATTGCAGCCTAAGATCCGACGGTGTAAGTCACTTACACCAGTCGGATCTAAGGGAGATCTATGCGACACTGATTCTATGAATCAGTCGCATAGATCCGACCGACGTATCTCTTTGTGAATCTGGCCCAGTGTGAATTTCTTTCCTGAACCACGGGCCGCAGGAAAGAAATTTGCACAATTCCCCCCACCCCCCCAGGGGTGCAACTGATCAAAAAACTTACGGACCGGATAATTTTTCGGATCCGCAAAAAGTCAAGACAAATAAACATATGGTGTTTTTTTGTTTTTTTTTGTTTATTAACACTTTTTTATATTATTTTAAAATATATAAAATCAACTTGAAATGCACAAGGCAGTCAGGGAAGGCAGGGGAGCTCACCTAGGCCACCGCCGGGTGGAGCAAGATGGCCGCCGCTCCAGGAGGTAGGCCGACACCGCGGCCCGTCCCAAGGCAGGTGTAGGCTGCTGGAGCGCTCTCGGGCACTCCGGAGGCTGATCCAGGACCAGGAGGGGATCGAACTCCAGGCAAATCAGGCCAGGGAAGCTTGTTGCGGGTGTCTCGTCACATTCGGCTCCCCATCATAGATTGCCCCGGAGGTGACGTTCTGTCGCCACCATCTTGCTACACCCCACACTCCTGCACAGTAATGATTGAGGACCGATGCAGGACCGGGAGGCCCGCGGATCTTGTGTGTTGCGACCCCCAATTAGGATTCGTTGCACCCCAATATATTGGCAATATACAATATAACCGTAATACACCCGCCCCTTAGACCAGGGTTCGGCAAACCCCGGGGCGCCAGGTCGCAATTGCGACGAGAATTGGTGACCTGGCGCGGCACAGCTGGGGTTTCGTGTCTCCGTGCGCCCCCCCCTGGCGGCCGCTAATTGAGGCCGCGGCTTTGCGGCCTTCTGCAGGCCTATGCTTCCTTCTGTGATCTGGAGCCATCTTGTGGTGGCCGTTGGTATGACAAGACAACCAGCAATGCTAATGGAGCTTCTCCTGTTTGTTTTCACTGCCATCTCCTTCCATCTAATTAGAATCCCCAAACGTATAATATATATTTGCAGGGGGGAAAAAAGGACGCCAATTTTGTTTTATGAGCCGCACGACCGCGCAATTGTTAGTTACAGCGACGCAGTGCCGAATCGCATAAACTGGCCAGGTCCTTTACCTGCATAAAGGTCTGAGTCTTAAGTGGTTAAAAGGTGAAAGTAATATATGAGAGAGACTCGTTACATGCAAAGCAAGATGGTTCAAGCCGTGATTTGTCATTGTGGTGATTATGGATTCCAGAAAACCCCAAATCCTCAGAAAATGAGAAAATTGGGAAAAGGTGGAATATTCTCGGCTCAGTGTCCCCCTCCAATCAGATCATTCTTCCCTTAACACCTGCAAAGGGTTCCTGAGCCGTTAAATGCCGGGTACACAGAGGGGGGGGGGGGGTCACACACCTTGCTGTTTGGGGTCTGGCGGTGTCCCTGATCTCGCGATGAGTAGACTTGGCCTGTGTAGCAGTGAAGGGGTTACTACAGCTTATCACTTGGATGGACTTTGTCCCCCGTTCCCGTCGTCGGCGTTCCTGGGAGTGAGGCGTGTAGGAATAGAAATGTCGGACACTTTGTACCCGGACGGAGGATGAACCCGTAACACGGGGCGCACTGTGTGCTCCTCTCGGGTAATCAGTGGTGATCGATCGCATTGTCACTTATTACAGTATATGTGGATATAGATGCAGCTCCCAGTACATCCATTAGGGGGCCCCGTTCACACCGGGTGCATTGGGACTGTCCTGTCTGGTGTGTGTGTGTGTGCAGGGCCTTCTTAATAGCATTATGGGCCCCTGGGCAAAGTAATGCTCTGGGGCCCCTACAATGGAGACAGTGCAGGTAAACAGAGGTGGGAGGCAGACAAGAGGAGCTCCGCATGAACTACATGAACAATCATTCTGTACAGCAAAGAAACCGTGGGGGGAAATACTACATACATAACAAAGCATGTATGTAGAGGGGTAGCTCTACATACATGTATGTATCTACAATATATCTGCGCCCCCCCCCCAGCATTCTGACCCCTCGATATCCCCCCCCCCCCCAGCATTCTGACCCCTCGATATCCCCCCCCCCAGCACTCTGACCCCTCTACACCCCAGATATCCCCCCAGCACTCTGACCCCTCTACACCCCACATATCCCCCCAGCACTCTGACCCCTCTACACCCCACATATCCCCCCAGCACTCTGACCCCTCTACACCCCACATATCCCCCCAGCACTCTGACCCCTCTACACCACAGATATCTCCCAGCACTCTGACCCCTCTACACCCCAGATATCCCCCCAGCACTCTGACCCCTCTACACCCCACATATCCCCCCAGCACTCTGACCCCTCTACACCCCACATATCCCCCCAGCACTCTGACCCCTCTACACCCCACATATCCCCCCAGCACTCTGACCCCTCTACACCACAGATATCTCCCAGCACTCTGACCCCTCTACACCCCAGATATCCCCCCAGCACTCTGACCCCTCTACACCCCAGATATCCCCACAGCACTCTGACCCCTCTACACCCCCGATATCCCCCCGGCACTCTGACCTCTCTACACCCCAGATATCCCCCCAGCACTCTGACCCCTCGACATCCCCCCCCCCCAGCACTCTGACCCCTCTACACCCCAGATATCCCCCCAGCACTCTGACCCCTCTACACCCCAGATATCCCCCCAGCACTCTGACCCCTCTACGCCCCACATATCCCCCCAGCACTCTGACCCCTCTACGCCCCAGATATCCCCCCAGCACTCTGACCCCTCTACGCCCCACATATCCCCCCAGCACTCTGACCCCTCTACGCCCCAGATATCCCCCCAGCACTCTGACCCCTCTACACCCCACATATCCCCCCAGCACTCTGACCCCTCTACACCCCACATATCCCCCCAGCACTCTGACCCCTCTACACCCCACATATCCCCCCCAGCACTCTGACCCCTCTACACCACAGATATCTCCCAGCACTCTGACCCCTCTACACCCCAGATATCCCCCCAGCACTCTGACCCCTCTACACCCCCGATACCCCCCCGGCACTCTGACCTCTCTACACCCCAGATATCCCCCCAGCACTCTGACCCCTCGACATCCCCCCCCCCAGCACTCTGACCCCTCTACACCCCAGATATCCCCCCAGCACTCTGACCCCTCTACACCCCAGATATCCCCCCAGCACTCTGACCCCTCTACGCCCCACATATCCCCCCAGCACTCTGACCCCTCTACGCCCCAGATATCCCCCCAGCACTCTGACCCCTCTACACCCCACATATCCCCCCAGCACTCTGACCCCTCTACGCCCCAGATATCCCCCCAGCACTCTGACCCCTCTACACCCCACATATCCCCCCAGCACTCTGACCCCTCTACACCCCACATATCCCCCCAGCACTCTGACCCCTCTACACCCCACATATCCCCCCAGCACTCTGACCCCTCTACACCACAGATATCTCCCAGCACTCTGACCCCTCTACACCCCAGATATCCCCCCAGCACTCTGACCCCTCTACACCCCAGATATCCCCCCAGCACTCTGACCCCTCTACACCCCCGATATCCCCCCGGCACTCTGACCTCTCTACACCCCAGATATCCCCCCAGCACTCTGACCCCTCTACACCCCAGATATCCCCCCAGCACTCTGACCCCTCTACACCCCAGATATCCCCCCAGCACTCTGACCCCTCGACATCCCCCCCCCCCCCAGCACTCTGACCCCTCTACACCCCAGATATCCCCCCAGCACTCTGACCCCTCTACACCCCAGATATCCCCCCAGCACTCTGACCCCCCTACACCCCAGATATCCCCCCCCCCCAGCACTCTGACCCCTCTACACCCCACATATCCCCCCAGCACTCTGACCCCTCTACACCCCAGATATCCCCCCAGCACTCTGACCCCTCTACACCCCAGATATCCCCCAGCACTCTGACCCCTCTACACCCCAGATATCCCCCAGCACTCTGACCCCTCTACACCCCAGATATCCCCCCAGCACTCTGACCCTTCTACACCCCAGATATCCCCCCAGCACTCTGACCCCTCTACACCCCACATATCCCCCCAGCACTCTGACCCCTCTACACCCCACATATCCCCCCAGCACTCTGACCCCTCTACACCCCACATATCCCCCCAGCACTCTGACCCCTCTACACCACAGATATCTCCCAGCACTCTGACCCCTCTACACCCCAGATATCCCCCCAGCACTCTGACCCCTCTACACCCCCGATATCCCCCCGGCACTCTGACCTCTCTACACCCCAGATATCCCCCCAGCACTCTGACCCCTCGACATCCCCCCCCCCAGCACTCTGACCCCTCTACACCCCAGATATCCCCCAGCACTCTGACCCCTCGACATCCCCCCCCCCCCCAGCACTCTGACCCCTCTACACCCCAGATATCCCCCCAGCACTCTGACCCCTCTACACCCCAGATATCCCCCCAGCACTCTGACCCCTCTACGCCCCACATATCCCCCCAGCACTCTGACCCCTCTACGCCCCAGATATCCCCCCAGCACTCTGACCCCTCTACGCCCCACATATCCCCCCAGCACTCTGACCCCTCTACGCCCCAGATATCCCCCCAGCACTCTGACCCCTCTACGCCCCACATATCCCCCCAGCACTCTGACCCCTCTACACCCCACATATCCCCCCAGCACTCTGACCCCTCTACACCCCACATATCCCCCCAGCACTCTGACCCCTCTACACCACAGATATCTCCCAGCACTCTGACCCCTCTACACCCCAGATATCCCCCCAGCACTCTGACCCCTCTACACCCCCGATATCCCCCCGGCACTCTGACCTCTCTACACCCCAGATATCCCCCCAGCACTCTGACCCCTCGACATCCCCCCCCCCAGCACTCTGACCCCTCTACACCCCAGATATCCCCCCAGCACTCTGACCCCTCTACACCCCAGATATCCCCCCAGCACTCTGACCCCTCTACGCCCCACATATCCCCCCAGCACTCTGACCCCTCTACGCCCCAGATATCCCCCCAGCACTCTGACCCCTCTACGCCCCACATATCCCCCCAGCACTCTGACCCCTCTACGCCCCAGATATCCCCCCAGCACTCTGACCCCTCTACACCCCACATATCCCCCCAGCACTCTGACCCCTCTACACCCCACATATCCCCCCAGCACTCTGACCCCTCTACACCACAGATATCTCCCAGCACTCTGACCCCTCTACACCCCAGATACCCCCAGCACTGACCCCTCTACACCCCAGATATCCCCCCAGCACTCTGACCCCTCTACATCCCAGATATCCCCCCAGCACTCTGACCTCTCTACACCCCAGATATCCTCCCAGCACTCTGACCCCTCTACACCCCAGATATCCCCCCAGCACTCTGACCCCTCTACACCCCAGATATCCCCCCAGCACTCTGACCCCTCTACACCCCCGATATCCCCCCGGCACTCTGACCTCTCTACACCCCAGATATCCCCCCAGCACTCTGACCCCTCTACACCCCAGATATCCCCCCAGCACTCTGACCCCTCTACACCCCAGATATCCCCCCAGCACTCTGACCCCTCGACATCCCCCCCCCCCAGCACTCTGACCCCTCTACACCCCAGATATCCCCCCAGCACTCTGACCCCTCTACACCCCAGATATCCCCCCAGCACTCTGACCCCCCTACACCCCAGATATCCCCCCCCCCCCAGCACTCTGACCCCTCTACACCCCACATATCCCCCCAGCACTCTGACCCCTCTACACCCCAGATATCCCCCAGCACTCTGACCCCTCTACACCCCAGATATCCCCCAGCACTCTGACCCCTCTACACCCCAGATATCCCCCCAGCACTCTGACCCTTCTACACCCCAGATATCCCCCCAGCACTCTGACCCCTCTACACCCCAGATATCCCCCCAGCACTCTGACCCCTCTACACCCCAGATATCCCCCCAGCACTCTGACCCCTCTACACCCCAGATATCCCCCCAGCACTCTGACCCCTCTACACCCCAGATATCCCCCCAGCACTCTGACCCCTCTACACCCCAGATATCCCCCCGGCACTCTGACCCCTCTACGCCCCAGATATCCCCCCAGCACTCTGACCCCTCTACACCCTAATTATCCCCCCAGCACTCTGACCCCTCTACACCCCAGATATCTCCCCAGCACTCTGACCCCTCTACACCCCAGATATCCCCCCGGCACTCTGACCCCTCTACACCCCAGATATCCCCCCGGCACTCTGACCCCTCTACACCCCAGATATCCCCCCAGCACTCTGACCCCTCTGCACCCCAGATATCCCCCCGGCACTCTGACCCCTCTACGCCCCAGATATCCCCCCGGCACTCTGACCCCTCTACGCCCCAGATACCCCCCAGCACTCTGACCCCTCTACACCCCAGACATCACCCCAACACTCTGACCCCAGATATCCCCCCCAGCACTCTGACCCCTCGACATCCCCCCCCCCCCTAGCACTCCGATCCCTCTAGACCCCAGATATCCGATCCCTCTAGACCCCAGATATCCGATCCCTCTAGACCCCAGATATCCGATCCCTCTAGACCCCAGATATCCGATCCCTCTAGACCCCAGATATCCGATCCCTCTAGACCCCAGATATCCGATCCCTCTAGACCCCAGATATCCGATCCCTCTAGACCCCAGATATCCGATCCCTCTAGACCCCAGATATCCGATCCCTCTAGACCCCAGATATCCGATCCCTCTAGACCCCAGATATCCGATCCCTCTACCCTTAAATGCCTACCCAGAAACAAAATCTGGGCTGTACTACAATTAAAAAAAACGAACAGACACGTATGTGATATCGCTGCGATCGCCTGGAGAAGGAGAATGTATTTGGGGGGAGGGCGACCCTATCCCCCCGCCATCCTGTGCTCTTTCGGGCACTCCCCTGCCATCGGAGGCCTGGAGAATGAATCAGCCGGATGACGACCATAGTTTTCCAGTGACCAGATGGTCACTGGTCATCTCTATGACCGTCGGAGGCCCAGGCGCGACGTTATGACATCACACCCGGGTAAACAAAGCCGCAATCGTGGCTGTCAGCATGTGATCGGTGAATTTTTATTTATTTTTTTCCCCCCGATCTCGTGCTTTCCAGCCTGGAGGAGAGATGTGAGGACTTATTGACTCCGCCTCTCTCCATAAAGAGGACCTGTCACACACCATTCCTATTACAAGGGATGTTTACATTCCTTGTATTAGGAATGAAAGTGATCAAATAAAAAGTGTAGTAAAAAAAATTAAAATAAAAACGCCCCTGTCCCGGGTAGCTCGCGCTCGGAAGCAAAACACACATGCAAGTCCCGCCCACATATGTAAACGCTGTTCAAACCACATATGTGAGGTATCGCCGCGTGCGTTAGAGCGAGAGCAATAATTCTAGCGCTAGACCTCCTCTGTAACTCTAAACTGGCAACCTGTAAAAATAAAGTGTTGCCTATGAAGATATTTAAATACTGAAGTTTGGCGCCTTTTCATGAGTGTGCGCAATTTAAAGTGTGACATGTTGGGTATCTATTTACTCGCCGTAACATCATCTTTCACATTGACAAAAAAAATTGGGCTAACTTTACGTTTTTTTTTACATTTGTGACATCGTCGGGCCCCCCCAATAAAATGGCGTTTGAAAAAAAAATTTGCTCAAATTTCATGCAAGATAAAGTTGCAATGACCGCTATTTTATTTCCTTGGGCAGGGATATGCAATTAGCGGACCTCCAAGTCCCATCATGCCTCTGCCTCTGGGTGTCATGCTTGTCGCTGTCAGGGTTTTACAATGCCTCATGGGACTTGTAGTTCTGCAACAGCTGGAGGTCCGCTAACTGCATATTCCTGCCCTAGGGTGTCTGCTAAGATAGATCTCGCTATATATCTATATATCTCGCTATATATCTCGATCTCACTCTCGCGCTATATATCTCGATCTCGCTCTCGCGCTATATATCTCGATCTCGCTCTCGCGCTATATATCTCGATCTCGCTCTCTCGCTATATATCTCGATCTCGCTCTCTCGCTATATATCTCGATCTCGCTATATATCTCGATCTCGCTATATATCTCGATCTCGCTATATATCTCGATCTCGCTCTCTCGCTATATATCTCGATCTCGCTATATATCTCGATCTCGCTCTCTCGCTATATATCTCGATCTCGCTATATATCTCGCTCTCTAGCTCTGTAGATCTCGATCTCGCTCTCTGGCTCTATAGATCTCGATCTGGCTCTATAGATCTCGATCTCGCTCTCTGGCTCTATAGATCTCGATCTCGCTCTCTGGCTCTATAGATCTCGATCTCGCTCTCTGGCTCTATAGATCTCGATCTCGCTCTCTGGCTCTATAGATCTCGATCTCGCTCTATAGATCTCGATCTCGCTCTCTGGCTCTATAGATCTCGCTCTCTGGCTCTATAGATCTAGATCTCGCTCTATAGATCTAGATCTCGCTCTCTGGCTCTATAGATCTAGATCTCGCCCTCTGGCTCTATAGATCTAGATCTCGCTCTCTGGCTCTATAGATCTAGATCTCGCTCTCTGGCTCTATAGATCTAGATCTCGCCCTCTGGCTCTATAGATCTAGATCTCGCTCTCTGGCTCTATAGATCTAGATCTCGCCCTCTGGCTCTATAGATCTAGATCTCGCTCTCTGGCTCTATAGATCTAGATCTCGCTCTCTGGCTCTATAGATCTAGATCTCGCTCTCTGGCTCTATATATCTCGATCTCGCTCTCTGGCTCTATATATCTAGATCTCGATCTCGCTCTCTGGCTCTATATATCTCGATCTCGCTCTCTGGCTCTATATATCTCGATCTCGCTCTCTGGCTCTATATATCTCGATCTCGCTCTCTGGCTCTATATATCTCGATCTCGCTCTCTGGCTCTATATATCTCGATCTCGCTCTCTGGCTCTATATATCTCGATCTCGCTCTCTGGCTCTATATATCTCGATCTCGCTCTCTGGCTCTATATATCTCGATCTCTGGGGGGTTCTGTGTAATTTTCTAGAAAAAGAATTCTGATTTTTTTACAAGGAGAGAGAGAGAAGTACCACAATAGGCGCGGTATGGAAGGGTTAAAGTGTTTGTTTGTTTTTGGCAAGTTTACCATTGGATAATAAAACGAGCGCTATCAATTACCATTTACCTACAAGATAAAAGCCCAATTTGTCGTAAAAAAAAAAAAATGATTTCTAATCCACCTGGGTGCACAAAGTAGTTGTGGTGATATGGTACCGTCCTACTAACACGTGTCAACGTTGCAAAATTGGGTTTAGGCATTTAGATTTGTTTTACCCGCGAGCGCAAAAGGGGGTTAAAGTGGAACTTGCGCTCATTTGTCCCCACTTCCGGGTGAATGACGCCAGCAGCTCGGCTCCCTCCTCCTTCCCCCCGTCGTCCCTGGGCATGTAGGAGAGAGGAGCGGAGCATGCGCAGTAGGGTTCCCACCGTGAAGCTGCAAAGCTACACTGCCGGGTTCCCTTACCTGCAATGGCAGCGGGGGGCTGCTGCAAGAGAGGTGCGAAGACCACACAAAATGGCCAGGAGGGGGGGGGGGGGCCCTTATAAGGTCCACGGGCCTTGTGTTTGACACGTAGATTAGATGAACTCGGCAGCCCGATTCTAATGTATGAAACAAGTCATAGAACGTGGTGTTTCAGCAATGGGTGGCAGTTGTGTGTATCCCGCCAGAAACCTGACTTGCTGTATGGACCCCTCCCCTCCCCCACACACACAGGCTGGGAAAATGAGGCCGCTGTCAGTTTCTTGCCGACTTACCTTGTGTTTTTGTTTTATAGGGCCGTACATACCGGTTGGCGAAGATGGCGCTCCAAGGGACGTTGATGGAATCTTTACTGGCATGGGTGAGTCCAAATTTGTAGAGTTGTAGTAGACGACAAACTGGGCGGCCAAACTTTGACCCTTACATTGGTGATCAGTGAGAAGAATGTTCCTTACATTGGTGATCAGTGAGAAGAATGCTCCTTACATTGGTGATCAGTGGGAAGAATGTTCCTTACATTGGTGATCAGTGAGAAGAATGTCCCTTACATTGGTGATCAGTGAGAAGAATGTTCCTTACATTGGTGATCAGTGAGAAGAATGTCCCTTACATTGGTGATCAGTGGGAAGAATGCTCCTTACATTGGTGATCAGTGAGAAGAATGTTCCTTACATTGGTGATCAGTGGGAAGAATGTCCCTTACATTGGTGATCAGTGAGAAGAATGTCCCTTACATTGGTGATCAGTGGGAAGAATGTCCCTTACATTGGTGATCAGTGGGAAGAATGTTCCTTACATTGGTGATCAGTGGGAAGAATGTCCCTTACATTGGTGATCAGTGAGAAGAATGTTCCTTACATTGGTAATCAGTGAGAAGAATGCTCCTTACATTGGTGATCAGTGGGAAGAATGTTCCTTACATTGGTGATCAGTGAGAAGAATGTCCCTTACATTGGTGATCAGTGAGAAGAATGTTCCTTACATTGGTGATCAGTGAGAAGAATGTCCCTTACATTGGTGATCAGTGGGAAGAATGCTCCTTACATTGGTGATCAGTGAGAAGAATGTTCCTTACATTGGTGATCAGTGGGAAGAATGTCCCTTACATTGGTGATCAGTGAGAAGAATGTTCCTTACATTGGTGATCAGTGAGAAGAATGTTCCTTACATTGGTGATCAGTGAGAAGAATGTTCCTTACATTGGTGATCAGTGAGAAGAATGTTCCTTACATTGGTGATCAGTGAGAAGAATGTTCCTTACATTGGTGATCAGTGGGAAGAATGTTCCTTACATTGGTGATCAGTGAGAAGAATGTTCCTTACATTGGTGATCAGTGAGAAGAATGTTCCTTACATTGGTGATCAGTGAGAAGAATGTCCCTTACATTGGTGATCAGTGAGAAGAATGTCCCTTACATTGGTGATCAGTGAGAAGAATGTCTCTTACATTGGTGATCAGTGAGAAGAATGTCCCTTACATTGGTGATCAGTGGGAAGAATGTCCCTTACATTGGTGATCAGTGAGAAGAATGTCCCTTACATTGGTGATCAGTGAGAAGAATGTCCCTTACATTGGTGATCAGTGAGAAGAATGTCCCTTACATTGGTGATCAGTGAGAAGAATGTCTCTTACATTGGTGATCAGTGAGAAGAATGTCCCTTACATTGGTGATCAGTGGGAAGAATGTTCCTTACATTGGTGATCAGTGGGAAGAATGTTCCTTACATTGGTGATCAGTGGGAAGAATGTCCCTTACATTGGTGATCAGTGAGAAGAATGTTCCTTACATTGGTGATCAGTGAGAAGAATGTTCCTTACATTGGTGATCAGTGGGAAGAATGTCCCTTACATTGGTGATCAGTGAGAAGAATGTCCCTTACATTGGTGATCAGTGAGAAGAATGTCCCTTACATTGGTGATCAGTGAGAAGAATGTCCCTTACATTGGTGATCAGTGGGAAGAATGTTCCTTACATTGGTGATCAGTGAGAAGAATGTCCCTTACATTGGTGATCAGTGGGAAGAATGTTCCTTACATTGGTGATCAGTGGGAAGAATGTTCCTTACATTGGTGATCAGTGAGAAGAATGTTCCTTACATTGGTGATCAGTGAGAAGAATGTCCCTTACATTGGTGATCAGTGAGAAGAATGTCCCTTACATTGGTGATCAGTGGGAAGAATGTTTCTTACATTGGTGATCAGTGAGAAGAATGTTCCTTACATTGGTGATCAGTGAGAAGAATGTTCCTTACATTGGTGATCAGTGGGAAGAATGTTCCTTACATTGGTGATCAGTGAGAAGAATGTCCCTTACATTGGTGATCAGTGAGAAGAATGTTCCTTACATTGGTGATCAGTGGGAAGAATGTCCCTTACATTGGTGATCAGTGAGAAGAATGTTCCTTACATTGGTGATCAGTGAGAAGAATGTTCCTTACATTGGTGATCAGTGGGAAGAATGTCCCTTACATTGGTGATCAGTGAGAAGAATGTTCCTTACATTGGTGATCAGTGGGAAGAATGTCCCTTACATTGGTGATCAGTGAGAAGAATGTTCCTTACATTGGTGATCAGTGAGAAGAATGTTCCTTACATTGGTGATCAGTGGGAAGAATGTCCCTTACATTGGTGATCAGTGAGAAGAATGTTCCTTACATTGGTGATCAGTGAGAAGAATGTTCCTTACATTGGTGATCAGTGGGAAGAATGTTCCTTACATTGGTGATCAGTGAGAAGAATGTTCCTTACATTGGTGATCAGTGGGAAGAATGTTCCTTACATTGGTGATCAGTGGGAAGAATGTCCCTTACATTGGTGATCAGTGGGAAGAATGTTCCTTACATTGGTGATCAGTGAGAAGAATGTTCCTTACATTGGTGATCAGTGGGAAGAATGTTCCTTACATTGGTGATCAGTGAGAAGAATGTTCCTTACATTGGTGATCAGTGGGAAGAATGTTCCTTACATTGGTGATCAGTGGGAAGAATGTCCCTTACATTGGTGATCAGTGGGAAGAATGTTCCTTACATTGGTGATCAGTGAGAAGAATGTTCCTTACATTGGTGATCAGTGGGAAGAATGTCCCTTACATTGGTGATCAGTGGGAAGAATGTCCCTTACATTGGTGATCAGTGGGAAGAATGTCCCTTACATTGGTGATCAGTGAGAAGAATGTCCCTTACATTGGTGATCAGTGAGAAGAATGTTCCTTACATTGGTGATCAGTGAGAAGAATGTTCCTTACATTGGTGATCAGTGAGAAGAATGTCTCTTACATTGGTGATCAGTGGGAAGAATGTCCCCTTACATTGGTGATCAGTGAGAAGAATGTTCCTTACATTGGTGATCAGTGGGAAGAATGTCCCTTACATTGGTGATCAGTGGGAAGAATGTCCCTTACATTGGTGATCAGTGAGAAGAATGTCCCTTACATTGGTGATCAGTGAGAAGAATGTTCCTTACATTGGTGATCAGTGAGAAGAATGTTCCTTACATTGGTGATCAGTGAGAAGAATGTCTCTTACATTGGTGATCAGTGGGAAGAATGTCCCCTTACATTGGTGATCAGTGAGAAGAATGTCCCTTACATTGGTGATCAGTGGGAAGAATGTTCCTTACATTGGTGATCAGTGGGAAGAATGTTCCTTACATTGGTGATCAGTGGGAAGAATGTTCCTTACATTGGTGATCAGTGGGAAGAATGTCCCCTTACATTGGTGATCAGTGAGAAGAATGTTCCTTACATTGGTGATCAGTGGGAAGAATGTCCCTTACATTGGTGATCAGTGGGAAGAATGTCCCCTTACATTGGTGATCAGTGAGAAGAATGTTCCTTACATTGGTGATCAGTGAGAAGAATGTCCCTTACATTGGTGATCAGTGAGAAGAATGGTCCTTACATTGGTGATCAGTGGGAAGAATGTCCCTTACATTGGTGATCAGTGAGAAGAATGTCCCTTACATTGGTGATCAGTGAGAAGAATGTTCCTTACATTGGTGATCAGTGAGAAGAATGTCCCTTACATTGGTGATCAGTGAGAAGAATGTCCCTTACATTGGTGATCAGTGAGAAGAATGTCCCTTACATTGGTGATCAGTGAGAAGAATGTCCCTTACATTGGTGATCAGTGGGAAGAATGTTCCTTACATTGGTGATCAGTGGGAAGAATGTCCCTTACATTGGTGATCAGTGAGAAGAATGTCCCTTACATTGGTGATCAGTGGGAAGAATGTCCCTTACATTGTCCCTGTGTGTCTCTTCTATAGGTGAACAGTCTGAAGGTGGATGACCCCATAGAGCGCCTGTCTCAACTGCAGGATCTCAACATCATCATCAAAATCGTCAATAGACTGTAAGTACTCAGAGAAATAACTTTTAGTTTTAGACCCCCTTTCACACGGAGGCGCTATAAAGCTAAATATGGCGCCCTGAAAGAGCCGGGGTGTTGGGTGACTGGCCTCGGGACTTTAAAGGTGTCAAATTGGTAATAATGAAGTCCCTAATAAAACATGACTATTATAGAGAGATCGTTTTGTTTATTTAATAATAAATTTTTTTAACAGACAATACCACTCTCTCTACATGTTTCACTCGGCAGAGCTTCTTCAGGAGATTAGGTTGTGGTGTCTGTTATGCTGATTTTATTTTTTTATTTTTTCAACCACTTCAATACCGGGGGGGGGGGGGGGCTTGCGCCCCTTTCCTGCCCAGGCCAATTTTCAACTGTCTGCGCTGTCACTGTTTAAATGACAATTGTGCGGTCGTGCTACACTGTACACAAACAGAATTTTTATTGTTTTATTCCCACAAATAGAGATTTTTTTGTGGTGGTATTTGATCGCCTCTGAGGTTTTTATTTTTTGCTATACAAATAAAAAAAAGACCAAAAATTTTGAAAAAAAATCTTTTTTGTTTTTTTGTTCTGTTATAACATTTTGTAAATAAGTAAGCTTTCTCCTTCACTGATGGCACTGATGAGGTGGCGCCAATTAGGTGGCACTGATGGTCACTGGTAGGCAGCATGGGTGGCACTGATGGGTGACACTGGCCACTGAAAGGCTGTAATGGTGGCTACTTTTGGGTGGCATTGATAGACGGCACTGATAGGCGGAACTTATGGGCATCGATACGTGGCACTGATGGGCACTGACATGCGGCACTGATATTCTGCACTGATGGGTATCCCTGGTGGCACTGGCAGGGATTTTGAATGGGCACTGGTTGGCAGCTGCCTGGTCACCGATTGGCATTCCCTGGTGGTCTAGGGGGCATACCTGGTGGTCCAGTGTGGATGCCCATCCCTGGTGGTCCTGGGCGGCATGCTGGTGGTCCTGTGCGGTGATCCTCCCCCCCATCAGGAGAGCAGCTTATCAGTCGCTTGTGAGGAAAAGCCGTTAACATTGTGATCACCAGTGATTGGACACGGCTGATCACATGGTAAAGCGCTCTTTGCCGAGATCAGTGTAGCGGCGTGTCAGACTGAAGTCCAGCATTTGCATCCATAGACACGAATGCTGGACTCAGCCCCGCCCCCGCGTCATTGCATTTGATTGACGGCAGCGGGAGCCAATGCCTGCGCTGCTATCAATCAAGAGCCGGGACCCAATGCAGAGAGGGACAGCGCATCGTCGTCAAGTGAATTCGAGGCTCAGGTAAGTACAACGGGGGAGGGGGGGGGGGGCGCGGATGACAGAGGCCGGTGAATACCAGAAGTGTCTTCTTAATGCAGAGGATGCACGAGGATTTACAACACCTTAAAAAGGCAGTGTTGGAAAGTAATGGCGGCCACACAAAATATTGTCATTTGGGCCCAATTTGGACATTTTCACTTAGGGGTGTCCTCACTTTTTTGTTACAAGCGGTTTAGACATTAACCACTTAAGGACCGCCCAACGCCATTATACGTTGGCAGAATGGCACAATCGCGTATGGGTATGTCCTCTTTTAAGCGACCAGTCCGAAGCTCCGTGACCGCGCCCGCCGACCCGATCGCCGTCGGTGTCCCGCGATCGGTCACCGGAGCTGAAGAACGGGGAGAGGTGTGTGTGTGTAAACAAACCTTCCCCGTTCTTCTCTGTGGCAGTGTCACTGATCGTCTGTTCCCTGATATAAGGAACAGACGATCAGTGATGTGACACATCCAGCCCCGCCCCCCTAAAGTTAGAAACACTCATGAGGTTACACTTAACCACTAGGGGGCGCTGTAGTGGTTAACTCTCAAACTGCAATTGTAATTTTCACAGTAATCAGTGCATTTTTATAGCACTTTTTGCTGTGAAAATTACAATGGTCCCAAAAATGTGTCAAAATTGTCCGATGCGTCCGCCATAATGTCGCTGTCACGAAAAAAATCGCTGATTTAGTAGTAAAATAATTTATAAAAATGCCATAAAACTATCCCCTATTTTTATAAACGCTAAAAATTTTACGCAACCAAATTGATAAACGCTTATTGCGATTTTTTTATTTTTTTTTATTTTTTTTTTACTAAAAATATGTAGAAGATTACGTATCGGCCTAAACTGAGGAAAAAAATGTTTTGTATCTTTTTGGGGGGATATTTATTATAGCAAAAAGTAAAATAAATTGCATTTTTTTTTTTTCAAAATTGTCGCTCTATTTTTGTTTTTATAGCGCAAAAAATAAAAACCGCAGAGGTGATCAAATACCATTTGGATTTCTCTTCTGTTCATTTTCTTATCAATAAAAAAAAAAAATTTCTTCTGAAATTCTTCTTAATTTTTACAGCTTTTTTATTTATCACACCTGCCTAAACGTTTGCACAGTACTGTACCTTGACCTTGCTGTTCAGCTTTTATTTGGAAGTTGTTTTTTTTTTTTCTTTTCTTGGCTCTTTGCCTTCCATTGGCTCGATGGTTTAATCAGCCAATCGGTTGGTTGTCCTCTGGTGGCCGTTCCTTCCCAGGGCAGTTGGCGACACTCCCAGGAACCTTCCATTACTTCACATTGGAAGTTTATTAATTGAATGTGACAATGAGGAGTGTAGGAGCGCAATACAATCGGGTGTAGACCTGAATACAAATAATTGGAAGGGGGCAATATTCATTAACCACTTGCTATACCGGGCGCTTGAACCCCCCCCTTCCTGCCCAGGTCGATGTTCAGCTTTTGGCGCTCTCACTCTTTGACAATTGAGCGGTCATACAGCACTGTACCCACATGACATGGTTATTTTTTTTTCTCACATAAATAGAGCTTTCTTTTGGTATTTAATCACTACTGGGGGTTTTATATTTTGCGCTATAAACAAAACAAAAAAAATGTTCATAGTTTTTTTTTTTGTCATAAAATGTTGCAAACAGGTAATTTTTCTCTTTCACTGATTGGCGGCACTAATTGGCAGTACTGATGGGCACTGTTAGGCGGCACTGGTGTGTGTGTGTGTGTGTGTGTGTGTGTGTGTGTGTGTGTGTGTCTCTCTCTCTCTCTCTCTCTGGCACCCCCGTGCTCCAGCTACTTGCCTGATCCTCCCAGCACAAGACTGCTCTGGCACCCCCGTGCTCCAGCTACTTGCCTGATCCTCCCAGCACAAGACCGCTCTGGCACCCCCCGTGCTCCAGCTACTTGCCTGATCCTCCCAGCACCAGACCGGTCTGGCACCCCCCTGCTCTAGCTACTTGCCTGATCCTCCCAGCACAAGACCGGTCTGGCACCCCCGTGTTCCGGCTACTTGCCTGATCCTCCCAGCACAAGACCGCTCTGGCACCCCCCGTGCTCCAGCTACTTGCCTGATCCTCCCAGCACCAGACCGGTCTGGCACCCCCCTGCTCTAGCTACTTGCCTGATCCTCCCAGCACAAGACCGGTCTGGCACCCCCGTGTTCCGGCTACTTGCCTGATCCTCCCAGCACAAGACCGCTCTGGCACCCCCCGTGCTCCAGCTACTTGCCTGATCCTCCCAGCACCAGACCGGTCTGGCACCCCCCTGCTCTAGCTACTTGCCTGATCCTCCCAGCACAAGACCGGTCTGGCACCCCCGTGTTCCGGCTACTTGCCTGATCCTCCCAGCACGAGACCGGTCTGGCACCCCCGTGCTCCAGCAGTCTTGAAAATGGACTGTTCCGGACGTCAGCATGCTCCATAGATCAGGAACAGTCCATTGCTGGTCTCTGGGGGGGGCGCCATTTTCTGTAGGAACGAAAGATCAGGAGAGTATAAACTTTGTGCTCATCCCTAGAAACCAAAAAAAAGGGGGCAGTTAACCTGTGCAGTACACCGCACAGGGGGGATTTTGCCAATAATTGGCTGGTTTGCATAGACTCTGATTCTTCTCGTTTATTAACCAGTCTGTCTTCTTGTCTTCTCAGGAACGGGAGCTCCGAGGAACATCCACCCATCCTCCAGAAACCTCCAGAGGAGCGTCTGGCGTTTTTACAAAGTAAGAACACCCCCCCCCAAAACTCCTCAAGGGTGTGTGGAGTAATTGTTGGTGAATTGACTTGTTGTCTACCTCCTGTTAATGAGTGTCCCCCCCTTACAGAACACTGCAGATGTGGATCGAAGGCAGAGAACCTGGTCCAGTGGGAGAGGATCGTACACGGAGAGAACAGCGACTTGGAGATCTGTAAGGTGAGGCCGGTGGGCTCCGTTTTTGAAAAACGCACCATAAGCATAGGAAAGTCGTGACGAAATCGCGTGCGTTTTTACGATAGGGTTGATCCGATACCAATGTCGATGCCGAGTATTTGCCGGAGTACTTTTACTCGGGCAAATGCTCCAATGCTTGATCCGATACCTGGACAGTCGGGTGATCGGTACGGCGCAGGGGAGGAGTTACAATCACCGATTTTCCTGTATAGAATTCAATAAAGCAGCCGACAGTCGCTTCTCCTCCACTCCCTCAAGCCGCTTTCAGCTGCGTTATTGAAATCTATACAGGGGGATCGGTGATTGTAACTTCTCCCCAGCACCGCACCGATCATCCCTGACTGTCCCCCATATCCTCCCTCCTCGATCTGTCAGGATGGAGAGCGGAGGTAGGAGCCGGTAAATAAGTAATTTACCGGCTCTTTCCTTTTCCGAATGAACAGTCAGTGATCACTCGGTCTGTTTGTTCATAACTGTCACTGAGCATCGTAAACCTGTGTTTATGATGCTTCAGTTTATGAATGGAGAGGAGCCTCTGTCTGGTGATGTAGATGGGAGCGATGTTGGGAATGGCCTTGTATGTTGTGGTTAGTATTTTGAATTTCACCCAGGTAGGGGAGGGGAAGGGAAGGGGAAGCCAGTGAAGGGATTGGCAGAGAGGAGCAGCAGTCACGGATTGGTTAGTGAGGTGAATTAGTCTAGCAGCAGAATTCATAATACTGAAGGGGGCAGAAGCCTGCGTAAAGGTCAGCCATTAAGGAGAGAGTTGCGGGAAATAATCACGGAGTGAATAAGTTGCTTTGTGGTGTCATTGGTCAGGAAGGGTCGGATTCTGGGTAAGGTGGCAGGATTTAGCCAGTGATTGGATGTGGGGGGTGAAGGAGAGATCAGAGTCAAGGATTACACCCAGGACCCTGGAATGTGTGGAGAGACCAATGGTTGTGGTGTTGATTTTACTGGTAGTCATGGGGGGGGGGGGCAGGGTTTAGAAATATTGAGTTTGAGGAAGTGGTGTGACATCCATACCGATATGTCATTCAGTAAGTTTGAGATCCGTGAGATCGAGGGGTGAGTTGAGAGATTTGGGTGTCATCCAAATATGGGTGGTATTGGAAGCCATGGGAGGTTATCAACTGGCCCAGGGAGGAGGTATAGAGTGAGAATAGGAGGGGCCCAAGGATGGAGCCTTGGGGTACCCCAAGAGGAAGAGGAGCACAGGAGATGGAGTGGTAGGTGACCCTGAAAGTGCGCTGAGATGAGTAGCGGGAGAACCAGGATAAAGCAGAATCATGGAGGCCAAGGGAGTGTAGTTTGCCTAGGCGGAGCAGGTGGTCAACTGGGTCAAAGGCAGCAGAGAGGTCTAATGCCGCGTACAAACGATCGGAAATTCCGACAAGCAAACCGTGGATTTTTTTTTTCCAACGGAATGTTGGCTCCAACTTGTGTTGCATACACACACACGGTGGCGAGCTGAGAAAAATGAAGTTCAATGATTCCAAGCATGCGTCAAATTGATTCTGAGCATGTGTAGGATTTTTGTGCGTCGGAATTTCCGGCAAGAACCTTTTTTGTCAGAAAAATTGAGGAACCAGCTCTCAAATTTTTGTTGTCGTAAACTCTGACAAAAAGTCAATGGAGCCCCCACACGGTCGGAATTTCTGACGAAATGCTCACATGGGACTTTTGTTGGGATTTCCGATTGTGTGTACGCGGCGTTGGAGTATGGAGCAATGACCATTGGTTTTGGCAGTTAGTAGGTCATTGAGTTTTTTAGTAGGGCAGTTTCAGTAGAATGTTGTGGGCAGAAGCCAGACTGTAGGGGGTTGAGAAGGTTGTTGTCCAATCGGTCATGGACAAGGTGTTCGATGAGCAGGGAGATGAGTCTTGAGTTATTTAAACAGGTTGGGTCTAGTGAGGGGTTTAAGTATGGGGGTAACCAGTAGTGCATGTTTGAGCGGGGAAGGAAAGGTGCCGGCGGAGAGGGAGAGGTTGAGGATAGCCCGGGGACAGTGTCCAGGGGACAGGTAGTGGGTTGGGGAGTTGAGGATAGCCCGGGGACAGTGTCCAGGGGACAGGTAGTGGGGTGGGCCATGGATAGCGCGGGGACAGTGTCCAGGGGACAGGTAGTGGGGTGGGCCATGGATAGCCCGGGGACAGTGTCCAGGGGACAGGTAGGGGGGTGGGCCATGGATAGCGCGGGGACAGTGTCCAGGGGACAGGTAGTGGGGTGGGCCATGGATAGCCCGGGGACAGTGTCCAGGGGACAGGTAGTGGGGTGGGCCATGGATAGCGCGGGGACAGTGTCCAGGGGACAGGTAGTGAGGTGGGCCATGGATAGCGCGGGGACAGTGTCCAGGGGACAGGTAGTGGGGTGGGCCATGGATAGCGCGGGGACAGTGTCCAGGGGACAGGTAGTGAGGTGGGCCATGGATAGCCCGGGGACAGTGTCCAGGGGACAGGTAGTGGGGTGGGCCATGGATAGCCCGGGGACAGTGTCCAGGGGACAGGTAGTGGGGTGGGCCATGGATAGCGCGGGGACAGTGTCCAGGGGACAGGTAGTGGGGTGGGCCATGGATAGCGCGGGGACAGTGTCCAGGGGACAGGTAGTGAGGTGGGCCATGGATAGCGCGGGGACAGGTAGTGAGGTGGGCCATGGATAGCGCGGGGACAGTGTCCAGGGGACAGGTAGTGAGGTGGGCCATGGATAGCGCGGGGACAGTGTCCAGGGGACAGGTAGTGAGGTGGGCCATGGATAGCGCGGGGACAGTGTCCAGGGGACAGGTAGTGAGGTGGGCCATGGATAGCGCGGGGACAGTGTCCAGGGGACAGGTAGTGGGGTGGGCCATGGATAGCCCGGGGACAGTGTCCAGGGGACAGGTAGTGGGGTGGGCCATGGATAGCGTGGGGACAGTGTCCAGGGGACAGGTAGTGAGGTGGGCCATGGATAGCGCGGGGACAGTGTCCAGGGGACAGGTAGTGAGGTGGGCCATGGATAGCGCGGGGACAGTGTCCAGGGGACAGGTAGTGAGGTGGGCCATGGATAGCGCGGGGACAGTGTCCAGGGGACAGGTAGTGGGGTGGGCCATGGATAGCGCGGGGACAGTGTCCAGGGGACAGGTAGTGGGGTGGGCCATGGATAGCGCGGGGACAGTGTCCAGGGGACAGGTAGTGGGGTGGGCCATGGATAGCCCGGGGACAGTGTCCAGGGGACAGGTAGTGGGGTGGGCCATGGATAGCGCGGGGACAGTGTCCAGGGGACAGGTAGTGAGGTGGGCCATGGATAGCGCGGGGACAGTGTCCAGGGGACAGGTAGTGGGGTGGGCCATGGATAGCGCGGGGACAGTGTCCAGGGGACAGGTAGTGAGGTGGGCCATGGATAGCCCGGGGACAGTGTCCAGGGGACAGGTAGTGGGGTGGGCCATGGATAGCCCGGGGACAGTGTCCAGGGGACAGGTAGTGGGGTGGGCCATGGATAGCGCGGGGACAGTGTCCAGGGGACAGGTAGTGGGGTGGGCCATGGATAGCGCGGGGACAGTGTCCAGGGGACAGGTAGTGAGGTGGGCCATGGATAGCGCGGGGACAGGTAGTGAGGTGGGCCATGGATAGCGCGGGGACAGTGTCCAGGGGACAGGTATTGAGGTGGGCCATGGATAGCGCGGGGACAGTGTCCAGGGGACAGGTAGTGAGGTGGGCCATGGATAGCGCGGGGACAGTGTCCAGGGGACAGGTAGTGAGGTGGGCCATGGATAGCGAGGGGACAGTGTCCAGGGGACAGGTAGTGAGGTGGGCCATGGATAGCGTGGGGACAGTGTCCAGGGGACAGGTAGTGAGGTGGGCCATGGATAGCGCGGGGACAGTGTCCAGGGGACAGGTAGTGAGGTGGGCCATGGATAGCGCGGGGACAGTGTCCAGGGGACAGGTAGTGAGGTGGGCCATGGATAGCGCGGGGACAGTGTCCAGGGGACAGGTAGTGGGGTGGGCCATGGATAGCCCGGGGACAGTGTCCAGGGGACAGGTAGTGGGGTGGGCCATGGATAGCGCGGGGACAGTGTCCAGGGGACAGGTAGTGGGGTGGGCCATGGATAGCCCGGGGACAGTGTCCAGGGGACAGGTAGTGGGGTGGGCCATGGATAGCGCGGGGACAGTGTCCAGGGGACAGGTAGTGAGGTGGGCCATGGATAGCGCGGGGACAGTGTCCAGGGGACAGGTAGTGGGGTGGGCCATGGATAGCGCGGGGACAGTGTCCAGGGGACAGGTAGTGAGGTGGGCCATGGATAGCCCGGGGACAGTGTCCAGGGGACAGGTAGTGGGGTGGGCCATGGATAGCCCGGGGACAGTGTCCAGGGGACAGGTAGTGGGGTGGGCCATGGATAGCGCGGGGACAGTGTCCAGGGGACAGGTAGTGGGGTGGGCCATGGATAGCGCGGGGACAGTGTCCAGGGGACAGGTAGTGGGGTGGGCCATGGATAGCGCGGGGACAGTGTCCAGGGGACAGGTAGTGAGGTGGGCCATGGATAGCGCGGGGACAGGTAGTGAGGTGGGCCATGGATAGCGCGGGGACAGTGTCCAGGGGACAGGTAGTGAGGTGGGCCATGGATAGCGCGGGGACAGTGTCCAGGGGACAGGTAGTGAGGTGGGCCATGGATAGCGAGGGGACAGTGTCCAGGGGACAGGTAGTGAGGTGGGCCATGGAGAGGAGTTTGAACGTATGAAGGAGCCCTTGGGAATGCAGCTTTGGCTGGGTTCACACTACGGTTTTCCCGTCCGTCAGCCGCATACGATTTATATGGAAAACCGTATGCGGCTGAAACGGACAGGAACGTATGGAACCGCACACATGTGCGTTTTCCATTGACATTAATGTTAAAGGAAAACGTATGCGTTTGCCATACTGTTTTAAAAACGACCGCAAAACCGTGGTTGAACACGGTTTTGCGTACGTTTAAAAAAACGTTTTGCCAGAAAATCGTACGCACCCGGATGCATCTGAGTGCATACGATTTGCAATGCATTCTCTATCTATACGTTTTCCCGTCCGTGCCCGTACGTTTTCAATACTGAAATCGTATGCGGCTGACGGGCGGGAAAACCGTAGTGTGAACCCAGCCTTTCTCGGTAACGGTTGGTTCCAGGCTGTTTTGGAATTGTATAATGTTATAACTCTCTCTCTCTCTGGTTTTCAGATCCTGGTTCTGCTCTTCTACGTCTCCAACATGAAGTGTAAGAATGCCCAGGACTGGGAGAGCTTTGACCACAAGACACAAGTGAGTCCCTATGTGGGGTTGATGTAGGGTGTATACAGAATTGGAGGTGACGGGGATGGTTGACGTTCTTCATTCCTTTTGCAGACTAACCTGGCCTCCATCCTGAGATTCATCATGGACAATGAAGAGGACCTGTCCCATGAGGACAAACTCATCCGCTTCCTGCAGAAGAAAGGTGATCACTGGGGGTGGTGTACTGAGCTGAGGGGAAAAAATACATTCTTGTACATCCAGTGGCCTCTGGTCCATGCCATGCTGGTCCTACTTGGCTTCTAACAAAATCTGCCGCACTTTAACCACTTCCCGCCCGGCCTATGGCCGATTTACGTCCGGGAAGTGGTTACACAATCCTGACAGGACGTCCATGCGCGCGCGGCGATCGGTGATGCGGGGGGGTCAGTCTGATACCCTGCATCACCGATCTCGGTAAAGAGCCTCCGGCGGAGACTCTTTACCACGTGATCAGTTGTGTCCAATCACGGCTGATCACGATGTAAACCGGAAGAGCCGTTGATGGCTCTTCCTCACTCGCGTCTGACAGACGCGAGTAGAAGAGAGCCGATTGGCGGCTCTCCTGACAGGGGGGGTTCGCGCTGATTGTTTATCAGCGCAGCCCCCCCTTGGATGCCAACACTGGACCACCAGGGAAGCCCACCCTGGACCACCAGGGTGGGCCAAACAAAAAAAAAAAAAGATGCCAATCAGTGCCCACAAATGGGCACTGACTGGCAACATGGATAGATCAGTGCCGCCCCACAGTGTCCATCAGTGCCGCCCCACAGTGCCCATCAGTGCCCGTCTGTGCCGCCCATGAGTGCCCGTCTGTGCCGCCCATGAGTGCCCATCTGTGCCGCCCATGAGTGCCCGTCTGTGCCACCTCATCTGTGCCGCCATATCAGTGCCCGTAATTGAAAGAGAAAACTTACTTATTTACAAATTAACAGAAACAAATAAAAACGTAATTTTTTTTTCAAATTTTCAGTCTTTTTTTAGTTGTTGCGCAAAAAAAAAAAAAAAAACGCAGAGGTGATCAAATACCACCAAAAGAAATCTTTATTTGTGGGGGAAAAAGGACGCCAATTTTGTTTGGGAGCCACGTCGCAGGACCGCGCAATTGTCATTCAAAGTGCGACAGTGCTGAAAGCTGAAAATTGGCTTGGGCGGGAAGGTGCGTAAGTGCCTGGTATGGAAGTGGTTATAGAGTCCTGGTGTTGGAACATATAGACCAGTGGTCCTCAACCTCTTTAAGACTACCGTCTGGTAAATTCTTCCAAAAAGCTTCCATGACCCAACATTGTAAAATAAATAACAAATTGCGTGTGAATTGATTCTAGGATTGTGATGGGATTATGTAGCATATACAGTGCAGCAGTCGGGACCATGTACTGCATACGGTGCAACAGTCAGAGTGAAGGGGTCAGGACTATGTAATTGCACTACAAAGCTTGCTGGGTGCAGTGATCAGGAGTAAAGGGCCCCCTGACGTCCTGGTAGACCCAGGGCACTGCCAAGCATTGAGGAAGGTTGGCTAAGCAGTAGGTGAAAGCAATGGTCTAACCCCCACCTGGGGGTCAAATTAAGATTTGCCAGGGGTCACCGAATCCTGGGCTGTTTCCTGAAGCCGGCACCGCTCTCCCAGCCCTTTTGCGACCGCCCAGTAGGGCTGTCCCTTGAAACGTGTGGCTGCCCGGCAGGGCTGTCCCTTGAAACGTGTGGCTGCCCGGCAGGGCTGTCCCTTGAAACGTGTGGCTGCCCGGCAGGGCTGTCCCTTGAAACGTGTGGCTGCCCGGCAGGGCTGTCCCTTGAAACGTGTGGCTGCCCGCCAGGGCTGTCCCTTGAAACGTGTGGCTGCCCACTTGGCCTCTTCGCAGCCATCCATTCAGTTCATGTCAAGGCTGGGAGGCAGAAACTAAAGGTCAGCTGACTGGTGAGGAATGTGAAGTGGGAGGGGCTGAATGAGACCCCATCTCCTGATTTCGGCATAGGTGTCACTGCTACGAGACGCCACAAAGCCAGGGAAAAAGCCTGTGATTCTAGTTGCCATTAAAAGTCCCCACTACAGTTCTCCGATCTTCAGAAGACCTTGATCAAGAGCACCAAAGTTGGCTGGTCCCGACTGCCCCCCCGCCGGGGCTCTGCGTCTGGTCCCGACTGCCCCCCCGCCGGGCTCTGCGTCTGGTCCCGACTGCCCCCCCGCCGGGCTCTGCGTCTGGTCCCGACTGCCCCCCCCGCCGGGCTCTGCGTCTGGTCCCGACTGCCCCCCCGCCGGGCTCTGCGTCTGGTCCCGACTGCCCCCCCGCCGGGCTCTGCGTCTGGTCCCGACTGCCCCCCCGCCGGGCTCTGCGTCTGGTCCCGACTGCCCCCCCGCCGGGCTCTGCGTCTGGTCCCGACTGCCCCCCCGCCGGGCTCTGCGTCTGGTCCCGACTGCCCCCCCGCCGGGCTCTGCGTCTGGTCCCGACTGCCCCCCCGCCGGGCTCTGCGTCTGGTCCCGACTGCCCCCCCGCCGGGCTCTGCGTCTGGTCCCGACTGCCCCCCCGCCGGGCTCTGCGTCTGGTCCCGACTGCCCCCCCGCCGGGCTCTGCGTCTGGTCCCGACTGCCCCCCCGCCGGGCTCTGCGTCTGGTCCCGACTGCCCCCCCGCCGGGCTCTGCGTCTGGTCCCGACTGCCCCCCCGCCGGGCTCTGCGTCTGGTCCCGACTGCCCCCCCGCCGGGCTCTGCGTCTGGTCCCGACTGCCCCCCCGCCGGGCTCTGCGTCTGGTCCCGACTGCCCCCCCGCCGGGCTCTGCGTCTGGTCCCGACTGCCCCCCCGCCGGGCTCTGCGTCTGGTCCCGACTGCCCCCCCGCCGGGCTCTGCGTCTGGTCCCGACTGCCCCCCCGCCGGGCTCTGCGTCTGGTCCCGACTGCCCCCCCGCCGGGCTCTGCTCCTCCCCCTTGCTGTGAGTGACAGGTTATTTACATATCTCGTGCACTAGCCTGAGACAGGCACATCCTGTGTAAAAAGTTCACAATAGGTGCTGACTTTTTAAAAAAAAAAAATATTTTTTCCAAGCTGGACCCCCGCTTTAAGTCCAACAAGATGCATGCCCAAATAATAGATATCACTTCATTCCCCGCTCTGTGAGGAGAGATATTGTCTTCACATTCACCGCGTCTCTCTACCTGTGTCTCCCTCCTGCTGTTCATTACAGAAAGACTTTTGTATTGTATTCTGTGAATGGGTTCATATAATACAAAGCGCTCTGTGATTGGACAAGAGGACGGGGTGGGGCGGGCACAGAAGCTGCCGGTGACTCGGCAGCTCTTAGAACTGAGACCAGAACGTCCGGAGTCGGCGCTCCGAAAGTAATAGTTATTGCAATGCTCCTGGCGCTTGGTAAAAATGTTGATTTTGTAAATTTTCTAAAGAGAAGTCCATGAGGTGACATGCGCCTGGTTGGCCCTAAGCCTTTAGTAATCCAGAACATTTTCAAAGTGGCTGAGTTCTTAGAGTTTTGGCTTCAAAATCTTTCTTCTCTTTGCCCAAAATGGCTCTAAATGCAATTTACTTAAAGGGGTTGTAAAGGTAAAAGTTTTTTTCACCTTAAATGCATTCTATGCATTAAGGTGCAAAAGACATCTGTGGATTAGCGTGCCCCCCTTTACTTACCTGACCCCCTCGATAGTCCCGCGCCGTGAACACGCTTGCTTCTCGGACAGGCTTCTCGGCTCATTTATTGGTTGATTGAAAGCAGCACAGCCATTGGTTGGCGCTGCTGTCAATCGCATCCAGTGACGTGGTGCGCCAGGGGGCGGGGCCGAGCGATACAGTGAGCGGCTATGGCCGCCAGCTGTAGCACAGGAGCGCGCCCGCAAGAACTCATCACCATGCGAGCTCGCATTTAAGGTGATGAGTTCTTGCGAGGAGGAGCCGAGGTCAGCCGCCGAGGGACCCCAAAAGAGGAGGATCGGGGACACTCTGTGCAAAACAAGCTGCACAGTGGAGGCAAGTATAACATGTTAAATAATATATATATATATATATATATATATTATTTATTAAAATATATATATATTATTTATTAAAATTTATAAAAAAAAAAAAAAAAAAAAATTCTTTACGTACTCTTCAATCTACCTTGCTTTGGAGGTGACCCTATCGCCTTTTTTTTTCCTGTATGTAATTTAGCACTGTTTAATTATAAATGCATTGGAAACAAAGTAATTCATTATTTTTTTTTTTATATTTTATTTTTTTTGTGACAGCCCGGGTCTTCTCCAGCGAGAGCGGTTCTAGCTCGGATGAGATTGCGTCGCCAAATGTGTCGGTGCGAAAATCGCAAGTGCGCTTTCTGGAGCTGCATAAGGTGGCTTCTTCCTCCAGCTTAAAAAGGTACTTTTGCAGCAGGGTATACATGCTGATTTTTAGCCTTTTTTTTTTTTTTTTTGGGACTTTGGTTGGTTGTAGTACTGTTTAACCCAGTTGTCTCCAAACTGCGGCCCTTTGCTTGCTTTTATCCGGCCCTTGGGGCACTATTTCATCCACTGATGCCAACAATGTGGCATGATTTCTCCTACCGACACTAACAATGGGGCACAGTTTCTCTCAATTACACCAACCATGGGGCATGATTTGTCCTACTGACACAAACAATGGGGCCCAACGACACCAACGATGGGACACAAATCCTTATAATGACACTAAGAACGAGGCACAACTCCTTACAATGACACCAATGATAAGGGACAATTCCTCTCAATGACGCCAACAATGGGGAAAAATGACATCAGCGATGACACCAACAATGGGACCCAATGACGGGGCACAATTGCTCCCCCTGAAACAAACAATGGGCTGTTAATTTTTCCCACTGATGTCTCTGGACCTTTTGGACTTCCACTGACCACAGTCCGGCCCTCGTAATCTCTGAAGGACAGTAAACTGGCCCTTTGCTTAGAAAGTTTGGAGACCCCTGGTTTAACCACTTTTGACGGCGGCACGGTAGTGCTCTTGTTCTGGGAGGACGTCATGCCAAGCCACTAGGGGGCGCACCCGCCACGTTACTGGGAAATCCGATGCGCGTGCCTGGCGCCGGCCGCAATGTCCGCCGGGCACCCGCGATTGCCCAGTAACTGAGCAGGACCGTGGATCTCTGTGTGTATTGATGAGGTGTAAACACAGAGATCCACGTCCTGTCGGGGAGAGAGGAGACCGATGGTGTGTCCCTTGTACATAGGGACACAGATCGGTCACCTCCACCCTAAAGTTAGAATCACTCACTAGGCCAGGGATCCTCAAACTACGGCCCTCCAGCTGTTGCGGAACTACACAGCCTTGTAAAACTCTGACATTCACAGACATGACTAGGCATGATGGCAATTGTAGTTCCTCAACAACTGGAGGGCCGTAGTTTGAAGACCCATGCACTAGGGGGTACGCATTTAACCCCTTGATCGCCCTCTAGTGTTAACCCCTTCCCTGCCAGTCACATTTATATCAGTGCATATTTATAGCACTGTTCGCTGTATAAATGTGAATTGTCCCAAAATAGTGTCCGACGTGTCCGCCGCAATGTCAGTCATGATAAAAATCACTGATCGCCGCCATTAATAGTAGAAAAAATAAAAATGCTGTAAATCTATCCCCTATTTTGTAGACGCTATGGGCTAGATTCACATAGATCAGCTGATCTTTAGATCCGCTCGATCTATCTGATTTAAGATCCGCTCCCGCAAGTTTAGGAGGCAAGTGGGTAATTCACAAACCACTTGCCTCCAAACTTGCGGCGGCGGATCGTAAAACCCCCGGCGGAATTCAAATTCCGCGGCTAGGGGGAGTGTACTATTTAAATCAGGCGCGTTCCCGCGCCGATTTAAATGAGCATGCGCCGTCCGCGAAATTCCCCGGCGTGCCTTGCTCCCACTGACGCCACTAGGACGTCGGTGGTTTCGTCCTGAGCGTAACTTGCGACGCGCGGGTTTCTGAATCGGCGTACGCAAACGACGTAAAAAAATTCAAACTCGACGCGGGAACGACGGCTATACTTAACATTGGCTGCGCCTCATAGAAGCAGGGGTAAGTATGCGCCGGGAAAACCAATACGGAAACGTCGTAACAACACTGCGTCGGGTCCGCGTACATTCGTGAATTCGCGTATCTCGCTGATTTACATATTATTCAGCGGGAACGCCCCCCGCGCCATTTTCAAATTGAAAATAAGATCCGGCGGTGTAACACAGTGTAACACTGTCGGATCTTAGCCATATCTATGCGTATGTGATTCTATGAATCA
The DNA here is from genome assembly GCF_905171775.1 of Rana temporaria. NCBI lineage: Eukaryota > Metazoa > Chordata > Amphibia > Anura > Ranidae > Rana > Rana temporaria. Next base: position 871,158 of record NW_024404413.1, on the reverse strand, counting down.
GGCGCATAGATAGGACCGGTGTAAGTCAGAGATACGATGGTGTATCAGGAGATACACCGTCATATCTCTTTGTGAATCTGGCCCATTCACTTTTGCGCAAACCAATCAATACACGCTTATTGCAATTATTTTTGACAACATTTTTTTTTTTTTTTTATAGAATACGTATCTAACCTGAGGGGGAAAAATGTTTTTTTTTATATATTTTTGGGGATATTTATTATAGCAAAAAGTAAATAATATTGCAGGTTTTTTTTTTTTTTAATTAGGGGTGTCCTCACTTTTGTTGCCAGCGGTTTAGACATTAATGGCTGTGTGTTGAGTTATTTTAAGGGACAGGAAATGTACACTGTTATACAAGCTGTACACTCACTACACAACATTGTAGATACAAAGTGTCATTTCTTCAGTGTTGTCACATGAAAAGATACAAGAAAAGATTTACATAAATGTGAGGGGTGTACTTACTTTTGTGAGTTTCTGTAACTATTGGTCTCTAATTCAGAAATAAAGGCTGAATCTCCAACTGTTTTGGCTAAAGATCTATCGCATGTCCCTCGCTTCAGCTCCGTCATTGGCTATTTTTGGGTTTGGCGATACTGAAGTCCTATCATGTCAAATACAAGGCCGTCCCTGGCGGTTCCTGTAGATCAGGGAGAGGCAATTAGCGGACCTCCCAGCTGTTGCAAAACTACAAGTCCCATGAGGCAAAGCAAGACTCACAGCCACAAGCATGACACCCAGAGGCGTGATGGGAACTGTAGTTTTGCAACAGCTGGAGGTCCGCCCATTGCATATCCCTGCTGTAGATGTTTTCTGGCGCAGTCTCTCTGCGTGTTCCTGATCACTGTCTGTCCTCCGCAGCGTCGCATTGGACGCTCCTTCCTCCCCGATGAGCGAGGTGCTGCACATGCCGCAGTTCCAGATCCGAAGACTCCGGAAGCAGCTGGTTGAGGGCCGAGACCTCCGGGATGAGTTGGAGCTCGAGCTGTCCGAGACCAGGAAACGTCTGGCTGAGAAAGGTGAGCCGAGGCACAGGGGGTGGGGGCATCTTCTAGAAAGGTGAGCCGAGACTGGGGGGTGTGGGGCATCTTCTAGAAAGGTGAGCCGAGACTGGGGGGTGTGGGGCATCTTCTAGAAAGGTGAGCCGAGACTGGGGGGTGTGGGGCATCTTCTAGAAAGGTGAGCCGAGACTGGGGGGTGTGGGGCATCTTCTAGAAAGGTGAGCCGAGACTGGGGGGTGTGGGGCATCTTCTAGAAAGGTGAGCCGAGACTGGGGGGTGTGGGGCATCTTCTAGAAAGGTGAGCCGAGACTGGGGGGTGTGGGGCATCTTCTAGAAAGGTGAGCCGAGACTGGGGGGTGTGGGGCATCTTCTAGAAAGGTGAGCCGAGACTGGGGGGTGTGGGGCATCTTCTAGAAAGGTGAGCCGAGACTGGGGGGTGTGGGGCATCTTCTAGAAAGGTGAGCCGAGACTGGGGGGTGTGGGGCATCTTCTAGAAAGGTGAGCCGAGACTGGGGGGTGTGGGGCATCTTCTAGAAAGGTGAGCCGAGACTGGGGGGTGTGGGGCATCTTCTAGAAAGGTGAGCCGAGACACGGGGGTGGGGGGGGCATCTTCTGTTATATTAGTAAATCATCTTCCTATCGGGTGTCTGCACAATGGCTGCTTCTTATATAATCACCGATCACTTGGAGCAGATGTCCTCAACCTTCTATTAACCACTTAAGGGCCTTGCTTATTTTTTAGACTCAGTGTTTACAAGATTAAACCCGTTTTTTTTTTTTTGCTAGAAAATTTCTTGGAACCCCCAAACATTTTATATATATATTTTTTTTTTCTAACCCCCCTAGAGCAGGCCTCGACAAAATCCGGGCGCCAGGTCGCAATTGTGACAAGAAATTGTGACCTGGCGCCTGGGGAAGCTTAGGGCCGCAAAGCCGCGGCCTCAATTGCCGGCGTGGAGCGTGATCGCGGCGGGCCCACGCCCACCGGTAATTGAGGGCCGCGGCCTTCACAGAAGGAAGCTGAGGCCTGCAGAAGGAATCTAGGAGTGGCCATCTTGTGGTGGCCGTTGGCATTACAGGTTACATTACATGTAGCAAAAAACAGCAGTTCTAATGTGTTTTTTCACTGCCATCTCCTTCCCTCTAATTAGAACCCCCAAACATTTATACATATTTTTTATTCCAACACCCTAGAGAATAAAATGGCGGTCATTGCAATACTTTTTGTCACACCGTATTTGCGCAGCGGTCTTAAAAGCGCACCTTTTTTGGATAAAAAAAAATCACTTTTTTTAATAAAAAAAAAAAAAAACATCAGTAAAGTTAGCCCAATTTTTTTTTTTTTTTTAATATTGTGAAATATAATGTTACGCCGAGTAAATTGATACCCAACACGTCACGCTTCAAAATTGCGCCCGCTCGTGGAATGGCGTCAAACTTTTACCCTTAATCTCTATAGGCCACGTTTAAAAAAAATTCTACAGGTTGCATGATTTGAGTTACAGAGGAGGTCTAGAATTATTGCTCTCGCTCGAACGGTCGCGGCGACACCTCACATGTGTGGTTTTTAAGACCGCTTTCATATGCGGGCGCTACTCATGTATGCGTTCGCTTCTGCGCGCGAGCTCGACGGGGCGTTTTAAATTTTTTTTTTATTTTTTTTTACACAATTTTAGCTTCTACAAAATGGGGGACTGTTTTATGGCATTTTTATTAATATATATATATATATATATATATATATTTTTTTTTTTTTATTATTCATTTTTACAGTTTTAGCTTCTACAAAACAGGGGACTGTTTTATGGCATTTTTATATAATAAGTCCCCTGTTTTGTAGAAGCTAAAACTGTGTAAAAATAAAATAAATAAGAAAAAAATAAATAAATTAATAAAATTGCCATAAAACAGTCCCCAGTTTTGTAGAAGCTAAAACTGTGTAAAAATGAATAAAAAAAAATAGAAAAATAAAAAACATTTTTTAAAATAAATTATCGTGACTGCGACATTATGGCGGACACTTTTGACACCATTTTGGGATCCTTGTAATTTTTACAGCGATCAGTGCTATACAAATGCACAGATAACTGTAAAAAGTACAATGGCAGTGAAGGGGTTAACCACTAGGTGGCGCTGCAGGGGTTAAGTGTTCCCTAAGAAGTGTTTCTAACTGTAAGGGGGTGTGGCTACACGTGACATGTCACTGATGACCGTTCCCGATCACAGGGAACAGTTGTCGGTGACGGGGTCACTAGGCAGAATAGGGGAATTCCTTGTTTACAAAGGCACCCCCCCCCCCCCGTTCTGCTCTTGCCGACCGCAATCGCAGGCCTCCCGGGAGCCTCGGCCGCACTCGAGAGGCGTGCGCGCGCCCGCTGGGCCGCAGATTCAAATGGACGTACCTGTGCGCCAATCTGCCTGCCCGTGCCATTCTGCCGACGTACATCGGCGAGCTGTTAAACCCTGCATGAGCTTAGGCCACAACATGCAAGATACATTTTGGTGCTTTTATTATACTTTTGCGGCCATTTAATCGCGGCGTCTCTTGTTGTCAGAGGCCCAGATCTTCCTGATGCAGCAGAAGATAGAGAGGCTGAAGGTGCTGAACGAGAAGCAGGCCGACCAGCAGGAGCCCAGAGAGCTGGAAGAGCTGA